>NC_143182.1:20703750-21011428 GCF_047325235.1 Durio zibethinus
GGAGTGAGGTAAATGTGAAAAGGAAAAATTAGTGAAATAATGGGGCAAAATACCAAGTTACATCAAGTGATGATCCTTTGGTTTTGAACCTTTTTAATTTATGTTTTGAGCCTATTATATCCATTTCTTTCATGACCCTTCACCACGTCCTACATTACAACCTTTAAAAAGTTTATTTGGATCAAATGTGAATGCTTGAATTGAATGGTCATATGTTGGGCTAAGGTATGCTCATAATGGAACGACAAGATCATGCTTGGTTGCTTTAACGATTGATGTGAAAGATGGGTAAACGAATGAAAAAAGAAAAAAAAAACAATAGAAAAAAATCAAAAAATTAAAAAATGAAAAAAAAAGGAAAAAAATGAAAAAAAAAAGGAAAAAAAAGAGAGAAAGAATGAAAAATTAAAAATGAAAAAAAATGAAAAATGAAAAAAAAGAGAAAATGAATACTTAAATTGAAAATCTGTGAAGGCAATTTGGGTAGAAAAAAACATTTGAGCTAAAAGTTCAATGGACAGTTCTAGCATATGGAGGATCAAGGTATCTAAAGATCTCTCAAAACTGAGGTAAAGTTTGATGAGCTTAAAATGATTTTGGCAATCAATGGAATGAGTTTTTGAAAAGAATCTTGAATTAATGTTCAAAATTGTCTGAATATACCACTTATCCCAATGACATGCATCCAACTTGTTTCTTTCTCCATTTGTTTTTACACCAAACTTGTCTTCACTGATTACTTTTCTCTTAATTCACCCAATGCTTTTTATTTTCGCATCTCCAGAATGAATCAAGAAAATGTATGATTGTATTATCTCTATCATGATTTGAAATGATGATGAATGATTGATAATATGCATAAAAGATTCTTGCATTCATTTGAAAGAAATCTAAGATGATAAGGCAAAGATGATGATGAGATGGCAAAAACTTGAAAAAATGACACATGAGATGGTCAAATGATGGACATGGGGATGGATTGCTTAACAAAATGAATAAAGGGCAACAATATAAAAAGATGATGTGATCCAAAAATGTATATGGTGATGGATTGGCTGATATAACTTATGAGTCATGGTCAAATGGTGAGAATAGAATAGGTCAATGATGAAATCTATGCTAAAATTGCAAGTACTGAAAAAACTATGAGTTATGATTAAATGATATAGGGCAATGGGCGAAACTTGTTCTGAAATTGTTAGTATTGAGAAGCCTCCGAATGGTGATCAAGTGATGAAAATAATGATGACCAGTTGATAAGACTTGTTTCAAACTGTTGAGAAGTTAAACAAGGAGAAAATGTGAGATGGTGGAGTCTTGAGGACCATATTACCACATTTTGATTAGAATTTTATGACATTGATATTTGCATTACATGCATTACGTTGGCATTATTTTTGGGAGATGTTTAAAAATTTGGTTTGGATATGTATTTGCATTATGTAGTAAACATTTGAATCATGGTTAAGAATATGATATTATGAAAATTTAGATTGTTGCATTTGTATCATTAGGAAAGTATTTGCATTATTGATCATGACATTCAGTAATATAAATTTTGACTCTGGTGAAAGTTTAAAGCTCATCTGAAAAATAAATTTTGAATATTTTGATAGAGTCTTAATTTCAAATAAGAATCTTTGAACTCAAATGAGAATCTTTGGGTTTCAAATAAGAATCTTTGATTTGTGAAACCCTAAAGTTCGTCAAATGTGAATCTTCAAACCAAAATGAAAAATTTTGAACTTTTGGATGTGAATCTCCAAAATTTAAATGAAAAGCTTTATACTTTTTGGATATGAATTCCAAATATGTTAAGTATAAACTTTTAAACTCAGATGAAAAGCTCTGAACTTGTAGATGTGAATTTCCAAAATTTGAATGAGACTTTTTAAATGTTGAATGTGAATCTTGAGAAACTGAAATTTTGAGAAGCAAATTTCAGTGAGTTTTGGTAAAACTAAAATTTGGAGAATCAAATTTTAGTGAATTTTGACAAAGCTGAAAGGTTCTTGCGAATCTAAACCTTTGATTTTCGAGCTCAAATTATGAATCTTTGAGTTCCTATTACAAATTTCATCAGATCTGATTTATGACTCCTTCAAACACGATTGTCAAGGAGCAATTTATTTCAAAAGTCGTGGTTGCCTCTATTTAGAGGAGCAATTTATTTTTCAAAAGTCATGGTTGCCTCTGTTTAGAGGAGCAATTTACTTTCCAAAGTCGTAGTTGCCTCTATTTAGAGAAGCATTTATTTTTCAAAGTCATGGTTGCCTCTGTTTAGAAGAGAAATTTATTTTTCAAAGTCGTGGTTGCCTCTATTTAGAGGAGCAATTTATTTTTTAAAGTCATGGTTACCTTTGTTTAAAGGAGCAATTTATTTTCCAAAAGTTGTGTGCCTCTATTTAAAGGAGTAATTTTTTTCAAAGTTGTGGTGCCTTTGTTTAAAGGAGCATTTATTTCTTTAAAAATTGTAGGGTCTCTGTTTAGAGGAGATTTGTTTTATTTTTCAAAGTCATTGAGCCTCTGATTAGAGGAGCTTTATTTATTTTACTCAAAGTTATTGAACCTCTACTTAGAGGAGCTTTGATCATAATTTTAACAAAAAAAAATAAAAAAAAAACAAAAAAAAACAAAAAAAAATGTCGAGTTGAGTCTTGAATGGGTGTCTACGTCTTTACACAATTCTTGTTTCACAAAAAATGTACAAAGAGAGGTAACTATAGACACCCAATTTTTTCCAGGCTCGGATCAATTAGGCCTGGTCCAAATGGATATTATGGGCTCATTTTCCTTTTCTTAACTTAATTTAATTTAATTTTTTATTATGATTATTATTATTATTATTATGATTATTATTATTATTATTTATCTATTAATATTTTTTATCTATTAATATTTTTTTATTATTATTTTCTTTTAATTATTTGTTAATATATTTATCTATTTTTTTTCTTGATAAATTTTCGGTTGAGATTAGGATTAGGATCAAAAAAAGATTGGAATGAATTTTGATGTGAATTTGGGGGCTGGCAGAGTTGGGATTGGATTCAAAGTTTGAATCCTAATCCTAGAGGTAATTGAGATTAATCAGAAACTCTTTTGATCAATCCCTATAAATAAGTATTGAAACAAAACCCATAAAACACGAAATACACAATAGAGAGAAGAAACAGAAGCAAGATTGTGTTTAGAATTTTTTTAAAAATTTTTTTCAAATTTTTGGAGTTTTTTTTCTGGAAATTTTTGAAAAATTTTCAAAATCCGGTAAAATTTTTCTACGAATTTGAATTTGAAGAGTTTTTGATCAACTTTGAAATTTTTTACGTCTTTTTCTAGATTTCGATAGAACATTCAATCGAAATCTGGGTTTGTTTAGAGAGAAGAAGGAGAAAAGAAGGGAAGATAGTGGAAAAAAAAAGGAAAATCTGAAAAAAATCGACTCTTAGCCTTATATACCCTTTCCAAAACGACGTCTTTTTTGCATTAGTAAACCCATAGGATCCACACGTTTTGTCAAGATCTGATCCATAGCGCACCAGATCCAGCGACCTACTTCTCTACCTGGGTTCGAGCCTAGTCGAGTCGAGTCATTTTTTTGTCGAGCCGTACATCCGACCGTCTTTCTTCTTGGAGCCGAGCTGAGCCATTTTTCTGCCAAGTCGATTCAATTTTTTTTTTATATTTTTGTATTTTATTTATGTGTTTGTTTGTTTGTTTTTAAGAGTATTTTTACATTAATAAATTAAAAAAATAGAAAAAAGGGTATAAAATAATTTTTTTAAAAAATATATATTTTTGAGAAAAAGTTAAAAGTATCAATTTTTCTCAAAAATAAAAATTCAAAAAAAAATTTTTGAAGGAGAGTTGAAAGTATCAATTTCCTTTGAAAATAAAAAGGTTTAATATATATATATTTTTAGGAAAAAGTTGAAGTATCAATTTTCTTAAAAAAAAAATTTTTAAATAAAAATTTCTAAAAACATTTTAGGAAAAGTTGAAAGTATCAATTTCCTTTGAAAATAAAAAGGTTTTAAAAAATTATATTTTTAGAAAAAAAATTGAAAGTATCAATTTTTTCTTGAAATTAAAATTAATAAAAGAAAGCATTTTGAGGAAAAGTTAGAAGTGCCAATTTTCCTTAAAAAGTTTGTTAAAAAAAAATGTTTTAAGGAAAAGTTAAAAGTATCAATTTTTCTTAAAATAAAAGACTTTCAAATGCTTTGAGGAAAAGTTAGAAGTGTCAATTTTCCTTATACAAAAGCAAATGAGTTTTTTAAAAGGGAAAGGATTTATACCTAAAGTTGAATTTTTTTTTATTTCTTTTCTTTCTTGAAATTTTTATGTTAAATAATTTGATGATGGAGTCTTTGCAAATGAAACAATAGTTTTTGCATACTCTTGAGGTGAAGGGATTTTCTTAATTTTTTGCCAAAAGCATTGGAGTTAATTAAGAATAATTTCCAATAATTAATTACTTAGTAAAATTTTTAACACTTATTGGATAACACGAATTTAAGCTGGTATCATCTTTTGATGGGTATTGTGAGGGTGCTATAACCTTCCTCACTCGTAACCAAATTCTTGAATCCTGTTCTGGTTAATAGACCTGAACCTATTCTTTTAGAGACCCTTACGCTTAGGTGTTCCTTAAAAGGATAGATTCCTTAGGTGACCAATCGCACCTAAATAAAAAAGATTGGTGGTGACTCTTTAAGTCAATGTCTAACGATAGATCCCCAAATATAAACGTTATGACAAGTATGATCTAATAATATAAGACTCTATCACTTATTGACACTTACCTTTTGAGATAATAAGTAATGTTTGCTTGAAGTCACCTCCAAAAGCACCATCTTTCCACTAAAGAGTTTGTGTTTTGCACTTTCATCCTTGAATCCAATAATGTCTCTAAATGTTCTATCAACTACCTTAAAGATAAATCTTTACATCATCGGGGCCTCATCCCAAATGATAAGATATGTTTTAAACAATAAATGAGTAATGTTTTTATCTTGTTTTATTCCACATGTACTATTGTCAAAAATATCTAATGGAACATCAAATCGGCTATGTGCTGTTCTACCACCTAATAATAATAAATATGCAATTCCTATAAAAAAAAGGAATTAATATTTAAAAAAACAATTATAAACATGCAAAACAATAATTTTGTACTAAATTGCATCAAAGTTATTAAATTTTTAATAAAAAAAATACTTGAAGAAGCTAATGCTAATGCAATTTTTCCATGGGATCTTAACTTTGCTAATATTGTTTTGTACAAAAATATTTTTCTTGTACCTCTATGACCATATACAAAAAAAAAACACCTCTTGTATTATATATTGCGGCATGAATAATAGAATCATAAACTTTTCGATGATCCATATTCAAATATTGCCAATTTCTGTCATAGTCTTCCACTAATTCTTGTACATTGTAACTAAGTTCTTCTACTATCAATTTATCTAGATAACAGATAATAAACTATCATCTAGTTTGGGCAACCGATCATAATCAAACATAGATTTCCCATTTCTATTCAAGAGTCTGTAAATTTCAATCAAACAATAATTTTCAATTGATTATCTAAGAGAACAAGTTTTGGATAATTGAAAAGCCTTCTTCTTGTATACAAAATGTCATCAAAAAATAATTGCCAATTTATTTCCCAAAAAAGCAAAATATTAGTAACCTCACAAAATATTAAAATTGTAACAAATAATTCACACAATTAACGTCCAGTAACCCAAAAACTTGCCTTTTTAATCCATTCTTTGTCATCACTTATTAAACCCACCGCATAGCATGCATGTTTAAAACTACTATAAACATGATTATTAATCGTTCTCATTTTTATAAAACTTTTTGGGTCACACATTACATTTTGTAAAATTCTTAAATAGTAAAATTCTTAAATAGTACCTTTCACTAAAAGCTAGGTAAGCATGAATAATTCTTCCAATTATTTGTGTAGACACTCAATTTTGTCTGAGATTCTTTTAAAGCTCAGTTGTAGGGATTTTTATTCATTTTTATTTTAAAATTTTTTTATTTCATATTTATCATTTTTATTTTTATTTTTATTTCATATTTTCTTTTTCTTTCTTTTGATTATCTGATTAATTAAAAAAAAAAAGAGGGAAAAAAGCTGAAAGATTGAGATTAAGCTTAGTGATTGTGATGATTGTTATCTAGATGTTAATCTTTAGCATTGGATGACTAATTGGAATTGAATTAAAACTCTATCAGCATGGGTCTATATATCAACAATGAATATATAAGTTGGAAAGGGGGAAAAAATAAAAAAAAAAAGATAGAGGAGGAATCCGAATAAGAAGAGGAAAGATAGAAGAAGAATCCAAGTAGGAGAGGGGAGGTAACCAAAGAAAAAAACAAAACATAAACCAAGAAAAAGGGTTGAAAAAAAAAATGGGAAGAATGGGACGTGAGTTTCCTGGAGGAACTTATACAAGTTAAAGAAATCGCTCTTTTTTGTTCGACTGGCTAACCATAAACAGCCCTCCTTTTTCCTCTTGTTTACCACCTTTGCCACAACCACCATCACCAACATCGTCACATCATCAATCCCCGTGTTAAAATAGCAAGGTTTCCTCCATTCGAAAGTCCCTAAAAATCGTTCGCCCTTTTAGAACCCGTCCGTGAAATATTTTGTGGAGTTTGCGTGGCAATATTTCGGTGCCCCGATTGTTCTTGAACCCAGGTTGGTACTACATAAGTTAGCGATATCGTCAACAACGACTAGATCAGAGTCCAAATAAATGTACGACTCCTTTGACTCCTGTGCGGCTAGTTCACGGTTCTGAGAACGCTAAGAATCTCAAGATTGGTTGTTTAAAGAAGGAGCTGGGACACATTTCAAAGTAGCTAGCGGATCTGGAACGAGAGTGTTCACAGCTTAAGAAGGAAAGAGATAAGAAGGATCGGCTTGCATTTTTGGATTCAAAGAATGAGGTGAACGTTGTTAATTTTCATGGGTCGAGGATTGCAAACTTAAAACATGGACCCTGCTGTAGCTCATCATGAGGTTATCCAAGAATTTCCAAATGCAAAAGCTTTTGATGATCAGGTTGGCCTGAATACAGCCAAGTCAAGTTGTAAGGAAATTGGAGTTCAGACAGATCTAAATGCTTGTCTTGATCTTTCTAAGAAGTTGCATGGCATCTGGGATTTGCCAAGTGACCAAAAGTTTAAAAGAAATTTGATATCTAAGTTGTTTGCAGTTTATTCCATAGATATTAAGGTCCTGTTTGGGTTCATTAATATGAGCTTACCTTCCAAAACAATGGAACCACTGGTATTCAAGAGCTCTTTCGCTAAGGCTTTGCAGGGCTCTATACATCCTGTTTTTAGTTCTGAATCTATAAAAGTATCTTGTTTCTACTCTTCCAAAGGCATCGAAATTGAAGAGAACTAGGATAAAGTTTGACCTATCGATTACGGCGCAGCTGTGAGAAATATTCCTCACCTTCCTTGATGAGTTCAGAATGACAACGTGCTGAGAGGTATAGCCAAATAAGTCACCATGTCAGGCTCAATATTATCTATTTGCATTTTGTTAAAGAAATGAATTGTCTCTTTGCCAAGACCAGATTTTCCAGAGCCAGTGATCAAAACTGTCGAAGAAACCACATTTCTTTTAATAGTCTTTTTGCCTAAAAAAAAAAAAAAGTTGACCTCCTTGGCAATGTCCACCCAACTACATTCTGTGTCCTTCCTGACCCTTTTGCTTTTGCTAATTCTCTTACTTCTTTTTAGTCCTCCCAATAGCCAGCCTCAGCGAAAATATTTGAAATCATCACGTAGTTGACAGGGTTGTCGCCATCCAATTTTAAAAGACTTTTGCTTGCTTCTTCACCATATGCCGGTCTCCATGTACTCTACAAGCACTAAGCAACGTTTGCCAAATCCCTACATTTGCCTTTAAAGGCGTGCTTTCTATGAGGTTCGTGGTTTCTTTCAAGCGTCCATCTCGATCGAGAAGATCTACCAAGCATGTATAATGCTCTATCCCAAGTTTTATGGTGCTACCTTCTCGTTCTAAGCACCTTTATAGGCGAATGGAACGTAATTAGTGCTACTTCCCCATCAAGCGACCAACGGGAGATTTCGATGGTTGGTGGCTTTCTGGGCTTTGACCAATGCTTATCTGTCTGGTCTATGATTAAACCAATATCTCTTCGGTCTCTCGACTGTCCGATTAGTAGTAGTGGGTCAATCAATGTCTGTCCTTTCGGGTTCGACTATCCTATCGTAACCAATGCCCTTACTGTCTTAGTCGATCGATTACTGTCTTTACTTTTCTTGCCATACCCGTACCCACTTTTACCTATTGTAGGACTTATTCCTTTCTTGGTGCAGTGCTAGTCTTTTCTATGAGAGTAACTATTATTATTATTATTATTATTATATTAGGTTTGCTTAGTATTTTTTTTTATTTTCCTTTATTTTTATTTTTATTTTATTATTTTAGTTTCTTTAAAAAAAATTCAAAAAAAAATATTTTTGAAAAAAAGTTGAAAGTATTAATTTTCCTTAAAAATAAATTTCAAAAACGGTTTTCGAGAAAAAGTTAAAATTATCAATTTTTCTCGAAATTAAAGTTTCCAAAAAATATTTTTAGGTAAAAATTGAAAGTATCAATTTTTCTTAAAAATAAATTTAAAAAAAAAAAGTTTTTTTTGAGGAAAAGTTGAAAGTATCAATTTTCCTCGAAATTAAAGTTTCCAAAAAATATTTTTGGGAAAAAGTTGAAAACATCAATTTTCCTTAAAAATAAACTTTAAAAAAAGGTTTTTGAGGAAAAGTTGAAAGTATTAATTTTTCTTAAAAATAAATTTTCAAAAAAGGTTTTTTTTGAGGAAAAGTTGAAAGTATCAATTTTCCTTAAAAAATAAACTTTCAAAAAAGGTTTTTGAGGAAAAGTTGAAAGTATTAATTTTTCTAAAAATAAGTTTTCAAAAAAGGTTTTTGAGGAAAAGTTGAAAGTATCAATTTTCCTTGAAATTAAAGTTTCAAAAGATATTTTGGAGAAAAGTTGAAAGTATCAATTTTCCTCGAGATTAAAATTTCTAAAAAATATTTTGGGAAAAAAGTTGAAAGAATCAATTTTCTCTGTACAAAAGCAGTCATTTTTTTCTTTTTTTTTATTTTATTTTTAAATAATCCGACGATGGAGCCCCTGCAAGTGAAACAGTAGTTTTCTTGCATACTCTTGAGGTGAGGGAATTTTCTCAATTTTTTGCTAAAAGTATTAGAGTCAATTGAGAATAATTTCCAATAATTAATTACTATGTAAAATTTTAAGGCTCATTGGATAACACAAATTTAAGTTGGTACCATCTTTTGATGGGCGTTGTGAGGGTGTTATAACCTTCCTCACACGTAACTGAACTCCCAAACTCTGTTCTGGTTAGTAGACCTGAACCTATTCTTTTAGGGACCCTTAAACTTAGGTGTTCCCTGAAAAGACAGATTCTTTAGGTGGCCAATCACACATAGATAAAAAAGATTGGTGGCGACGCCTTCAAATTAATGTCTAGCGATAGATCCCTGAATCTAGACATTATGACAGCTTGGTGACTCCACTGGGGAAGTCCGAGAGTCAGGCCAGCAAATAAATTTGTGTTATCCAAAAGCTTAATAAAATTGAACCTTTTGTATAGATGTTTTATTCATTCATGTTTATTTACTTTATTAATTATGTCATTCATATGCATATGCATAACATGAGCTCTATACCCGAGTTTCGTCCCTCTAGGAGGGAGTAAAATACCTATTGCTTTAATGAGGTTTAATGCCTTCGCAGTGGCTAGCGAAATACTCCCATTCAAATTGAACCTTTTCAGCTTGTAGCCTGTAATGGGTGAGGATTAGGGTGTCTTACTAGTCTGTGATAGACAATGATGTAAGGTGCAATTTGGAAACCTTTAAATTTTAATCTTGAACCACATATAGTGAACCTTAGAAGTGCCTAAATCTAGGATAGAGCCCCTTCTACCCAATGATAGATATACCCTAAAATTAGGACACAAAAATGGTGTTTATCTAATCATTTTGATTGTCTGACTTTGTGCATCATTTTCATTATCATATGTAACATTATGCATCAGTATCATTTTCATTTCATCCATGAAACTAACTATGTTGTTTGTCTGATTTTATGCATCTACATTACTTTCATGATCATGTTTTAACACAATCATTTGCATCCATTTCATATTAGATTTCATTCAAGAAAATATACATTTCATTCGTGCATTAACGCATTATACATTAAGCATAGCATATTTAATCATAATTGTGGTGCTAGAGGTTTAAGGATAGCTCCACCAAACAACCTCACTCACCAATACAACATAAGAGCTCGAGCTAGGCAAATGGAACAAGAAAATTCCAATCATTTCGAGAGATTAGAGAAAGCTCAAGAGAAGTTAGAAGAAGAGTTGAATAAGATATTAGAAGCTTTGAAGAAGCTAACCAAGGGGAAGGTAATAGAGGAGAATGCTAGCCAAATGGAGGAGGATGCCCCATTGTGCCCTCCTGGTTTCGAGCCACATCAAGCCTAATCTGCACAATGTCTACCACCACAGTGGTTTACCTATCTTGTAAGGTACACATATCTCAGAATGCCATCAGCTTCAAATCAAGGATAATTTTTATCTTTACTGAAAAGGCAATAGAACCAATATCAGTCCCTAATTTGGATGATCTAGAAGAAAGTTAAGGCCTAAGGAGAAATGGGCTTTAGAAGCCTCAAAAGCTGAACAGAAGATGAACATGTTAGATAAAATGCTGCGAGTAGTGGAGGGAGTTAGTTTTTATAACTCAGTTGATGCTGCTGAGCCCTGTTTAGTTCCTGATGTGGTTATTCTTCCAAAATTCAAGGTGCTGAAGTTCAAAAAATACGATGGTATAAAGTGTCCAAAAATTCACATTACTATGTATTGTCAAAAAATGACTGCTCATGCCAATAATGAAAAGCTCTTGATGCATGCATTCTAAGACAGCCTCACTAGCTCTACTGCTAGGTGGTATGTCCAGTTAGACAGGAATCGTATTGGTTCTTGGAGCGATATGGCTTATACTTTCATTAGTCGATAACAGCATATAATAGACTTGGCCTTTGATCATCTTTTTTTACAGAATATGAATAAGAAAGCAATTGAATCATTCAAAGAATATGCCCAACGGTGGAGGGATATTACTTCTCAAGTGTAACCTCTTTTGACTGAAAAAGAGGCCATCGTATTATTTGTCAGTACTTTGAAATCCTTCTATTATGAAGAGATGATAGGGAATGTCACAAAGAATTTCACTGACATAGTGATCTCAGGAGAAATCATTGAGAATGGCAAGCTGAAAGGAGAAGAAACCAAAAAGACACCCAAGAAGAAAGAGATTAAAGCTCAAGCTGTAGGCTTTGACAGATAGTTCAAGAGATATCAACTCTATCTACCCTCATATTACTCTCCATACTATCCTACTGTGAATAATGCTTCATCTTATCCATACCAACTAGCTCTCACAACCATGTAATTCATCTATATACTAGCCTATTTTTATCCTCCAAGCTCTCATATACAGCCTTAACAGTCAAACTCTTGTAAGATCTTAAATTCATCCTATTAGCCTGAAAAGTAGTTCACGAGAGCAATGGACTATTCGAGAAAAACTTGTATTTGATCAAATCCTCATGACTTATATAGAGATATACTGAGAGCTCTATAATAGCCACCTGATTGCCCCCAAGCCATGTGGACCCACTTAAACCACCTCATCCTAAGTGGTATGATCCTACAGCTCATTATGACTACCACTATAAAATTACTGGCCATTGCACTGAAAATTACACTACCCTAAAGCATGAGGTGTAACAGTTAATCAAGGATGGAATGAGCTTCAGCTTTTGGCACTATTCATGCCAAGTATTTACGGGCCATCATTTTCAAGATAATAGAGAGAAAATCTGAATTAGCAAAGCTTGAGCAATTGATTACGGGAAACTACTTGATGAAGTAACTTGGGACATTGATGATGTTGCTGGATGTTTTGAGTACTATACATACCTTGCTGAAGGTTTAGATGCAAAGTAAAAGGTTGTTATCTCTCTTCCTATTAAGACATTTAAGAGTTATGTGCTTAAGGAACCACTTGGGATCGTTGGATTGATTACTCTATGGAATTATCCACTGTTGATGGTCACCTGAAAAGTAGCTCTTGCTTTGGCTGCAGATTGTGCTGTAATACTGAAACCTCTCGAGTTGGTATCTATCACCTGTTTGGAGCTGGCTGACGTGTGTAGGAAGGTTGATTTTTCTCCAGGTGTCTTGAACATTCTGATTGGATCAAGCTAAAAAATTATGATTCTTTTGGCATCTCATTCCAATGTTGACAAGATTACCTTTACCAGAAGCACTACAACATGGAGCATGATAATGGAAGCAGCCGCTCAAATGGTCAAGCCTGTATCTTTAGAACTCGATAGGAAAAGCCCAATCATTTTGTTTGAGGATAAAAAATATGAAGAGTCACAATGAATCAATGGGGCGAGATAAAAATTTTTCATCGGATTGCACAAGGGCATGATTTTAAAGAGAATGTTAAAACTGGTTGAATGCTACTTGTCATTCTAAGAGTTTTTTTAAAGTAATGTTAGGATTTTTTTTCTACAATATGATTTCACTTGTTATCATCTTAATAAGGGCAAGTTAATGCATTTCATTACATTTTCTCTTTCACTCGACCATTATTCCATGCCCTGTTACCTTTCATAACTTTACATTTCCATTCTCAAATTTTGGATGATGAATATTTAGACAATGATAACAATAATTCTGGGATTTAATTTTGAGAACTCATCCACATTAATATGAAAAGATGATTTGAGCAAAAAGTAAGCTGTTACTGAAGGTGAAATAGATATGTCTTGAAGATGTGCAATCTTTTATACAAGTTCATGAGCTTTGTTCAATAGACGATGTTCAAGAAAGACATTCACAATTGAGATGAAAAATGGCCATCTTTCTTTTACCATTCGAAAAACCATTTATTGCTACCCCTTTAAGCCTATTATGATATTTTTTTGAAGAACCCCAACCAAAGATCACCCTCTACACTGAGGGGTAATTTTTGAAAAAATATCATAAAAGGTCTAAAAAAAAAATGCCACACATGACTTGGGGTAAAATAATGAGAATCTTTTGTGTGAAGAAAAAAAAAGTAGAGAAATGATGTGGGGGTAAAATGCCAAGTTACATCAAATGATCCTTCGATCTTGAACCTTTTTAATATATGTTTTGAGCCTATTATATCCATTTCTTTTATGACCCCTCACCGTAACCTACATTACAACCTTGAAAAGCCTATTTGGATCAAGTGTAAATGCTTAACTTGAATGATCATATGTTGAGCGAAGGCATGCTCATGATGAAACAATGGAACCATGCTACATTGCTCTAAAGTTGGATGTATGGAAGATATCAACAATGGATGAAAAATGGAAAAAAAAAGAAGATGATCAAAAAAAATAAAAAAAAAATAAAAAATGAGAAAATGAAAAAAAGATATTCAAATTGAAAACCTGAAAGGGTGATTTTGGTAGAAAAAGATCCAGGTCAAATGGTTCACATGAATGGAAGATCAAAGACATCTGAAGATCCTTCAAAGACTGGGGCAAAGTTCACCAAGCTTAAGATGACTTCAACAGTAAATGGAATGAGTTTTTGAAAAAGAATCCTAGATTAATGTTGAAAATTATCTGAATATTCATCATTTAGACATACCATTCATCCTAATGACATGTATCCGATTATTTCCTTTCCCATTTGTTTTGTACCAAAATAGATCTTCATTGATTATCTTTACCATAATTTACCTTGTGTTCTCTTATTGTTACACCCCTAGAATGAATTGAGAAAATGCTTGATTGCATTGTATTTGTGAAAATTTGAAATGATAATAAATGAATGAATATGTGTTTAAAAGAATCTTGCATTCATTTGAAAAGAAATCTAAGATAATGGTGGTAACAAAATGAAGAAATGGTAGACACCTAAAAGAGATGATTTGGAAAGATATATGATGTGATCAAATAGAGAATATGATGGGGCAAATCTTGAAAAGTGGTATAACCAAGTGATGAGTACAAGGATGAATTGGTCGATATAACTTGCAAGTTATGATTGAATGATGAGAACAATCGGTGGACAAAGTTTGTTTTGGAATGGTTAATGCTGAGACACCTATGAGTAATGACCTAGTGATGGTGGATGAAACTTGTTTTAAAATTTGTTAGTGCTGAGAAGTTCATTGAATGATGGTCAAGTGATGATCGATTGATGAAGCTTATTCTAAAGTATTGAAAAACTGAACAAAAGAGAATGTGAGATGGTAGGGTCTTGAGGACCATATTCCATAATTATTTAGAATTTTGTTACATAGACATCTGCATTACATGCATCATGGTGACATCGTTGCTTGAATAGTACATGCACATAATTTGATGAATTAAACTTTGTTTAAACATGCATGGCACTATAAGAATATAGGTTGCTGCATTTACATCATTAAAAAAGCATGTGCATATTTAGTCATGACATTCATTCATGCAAATTTTTGAGTCACTTGAAAAACAAATTGTGAATATTTTGATGAGAATTTTTGAGAACTCAAATAAGAGTCTTTGAGGAGTGAAACCCTAAAGTTCGTCGAATGTGAATCTTTGAACAAATGAAAAGTTTTGAACTTTTGGATGTGAATCTCCAAAATACAAAGCTTCAACCTTTTGGATATGAATTTCTAATGTTTTAAATGAGAACCTTTGAACTTAGATGTGAAACTCTAAGTTTATTGCATGTGAGCCTTTGAACTCAAATGAGAAGCTTTGAATTTTTGGATGTGAATCTCCAAAATACAAATGAGGAACTTTAATGCGAGTCTTGCAAGTTACAAATGCAAATCTTGAGATCTTGCAAATTTGAATGAAACTAAAATTTTGAGAATCAAATTTCAGTAAATTCTTACGAAGTTGGAAGGTTCTTGCGAATCTAAACCTATGAATGTGAACTCAAATTGTGAATCTTTCAGTTCCCATTACAAAATTTCTTCAATCACGATCTATAACTCCTTTGGATATGATTGTCAAGGAGCCATTTATTTTCCAAAGTTCCGTTGCCTCTGTTTAGAGGAGCAATTTACTTTTCAAAGTTTTGGTGCCTCTATTTAGAGACTCTGTTTAGAGGAGCAATTTACTTTTCAAAGTCGTGGTGCCTCTGTTTAGAGGAGCAATTTACTTTCCAAAAGTCACGGTGCCTCTGTTTAGAGGAGCAATTTACTTTCTCAAAGTCATGGTGCCTCTGTTTATAGGAGCAATTTACTTTTCAAAAGTCGTGGTGCCTCTGTTTAGAAGAGCAATTTACTTTCTCAAAAGTCGTGGTACCTCTGTTTAGAGGAGTAATTTACTTTTTCAAAGTCGTGGTGCCTCTGTTTAGAGGAGCAATTTACTTTTCAAAGTCGTGGTGCCTCTGTTTAGAGGAGCAATTTACTTTTCAAAGTCGTTGAGCCTCTATTTAGATGAGCTTTGAAAAAAAAACAAAAAAAAAAAAACAAAAAACAAAAAAAAAAAAACAAAAAACAAAAAAGCAAACAAAAAAACAAAAAAAAATTACCTCTGTTTAAGGGAGCTTTGTTTATGTTTCTCAAAGTCATTGAGCCTCTGCTTAGAGGAGCTTTGATCAATTTTTTTTTTAAAAAAAAGCAAGAAAGCAAAAAAAAGGTTGCCTCTATTTAGAACTTTGTTTATGTTTCTCAAAGTCATTGAGCCTCTGCTTAGAGGAGCTTTGATCAAAATTTAAAAAATAAAAAAAATGGGCAAAAAAAAATCTAGTTGAGTCTTGATTGGGTGTCTACGTCTTTGCACAATTTTTGTTTCACAAAAAATGTGCAAAGAGGGGCAGCTGTAAACACCCTGTTTTGTCCGGGATTCTTTTAAAGCTCAGTTGTAGGGATTTTTATTCATTTTTATTTTAAATTTTTTTTATTTCATATTTATCATTTTTATTTTTATTTTTATGATTTATTTTCTTTTTCTTTCTTTTGATTATCTGATTAATTACAAAAAAAGAGAGAAAAAAGCTGAAATATTGAGATTAAGCTTGGTGATTGTGGTGATTGTTATCTAGATGTTAGTCTTTAGCATTGGATGACTAATTGAAATTGAATTGAAACTTTATTAGCATGGGTCCATATATCAACAATGAATATACAAGCTGGAAAGGGGGAAAAATAGAAAAAAGATAGAGGAAGAATCCGAATAGGAAGAGGAAAGATAAAAGAAGAATCTGAATAGGAGAGGGGAGGTAACCAAAGAAAAAAACAAAACATAAACCAAGAAAAAGGGTAGAAAAAAAATTGGGAAGAATGGGACGTGAGTTTCCTGGAGGAACTTATACAAGTTAAAGAAATCGCTCTTTTTTGTTCGGCTGGCTAACCAAAAAAAGCCTTTTTTTTCCTCCTGTTTACGATCTTTGCCACGGCCACCACCACCAACATCGTCACATCATCAATCCCCGTGTTAAAATAGCAAAGCTTCCTCCCTTTGAAAGTCCCTGAAAATCGTTCGCCCTTTCAGAACCCGTCCGTGAAATATTTTATGGAGTTTACGTGGCAATATTCCGGTGCCTCGATTGTTCTTGAACCCAAGTTGATAGTACATAACTTAGCGATATCGTCAACAATGACTAGATCAGAGTCCAAATAAATGTACTACTCTTCTGACTCTTGTGCGGCTAGTTCACGATTCTGAGAACGTTAAGAATCTCGAGATTGGTTGCTTAAAGAAAGAGCTAGGACACATTTCAAAGCAGCTAGCGGATCTGGAACGAGAGTGTTCATAGCTTAAGAAGGAAAGAGATAAGAAGGATTGGCTTGTATTTGTGGATTCAAAGAATGAGGTGAACGTTGCTAATTTTCATGGGTTGAGGATTACAAACTTAGAACATAGAATCCCTGCTGCAACTCATCATGAGGTTATCCAAGAATTTCCAAATGCAAAAACTTTTGATGATTAGGTTGGCCTGAATATAGCCAAGTCAAGTTGTAAGGAAATTGGAGTTCAGACAGATCTAAATGCTTGTCTTGATCTTTTTAAGAAGTTGCGTGGCATCTAGGATTTGCCAAGTGACCAAAAGTTTAAAAGAAATCTGATAGCTAAGTTGTTTGCAGTTTATTCCACAGATATTAAGGTCCTGTTTGGGTTCATTAATATGAGCTTACCTTTCAAAACAATGGAACCATTGGTATTCAAGAGCTCTTTCGCTAAGGCTTTGCAGGGCTCTGTGCATCCTGTTTTTAGTTCTGAATTTGTAAAAGTATCTTGTTTCTACTTTTCCAAAGGCATCGAAATTGAAGAGAACTAGGATAAGGTTTGACTTATCGATTACGGTGCAGCTGTGAGAAATATTCCTCACCTTGCTGTCATAACGTCTAGATCCGGGGATCTATCGCTAGACATTGACTTTTAGGGAGTCGCCACCAATCTTTTTTATTTAGGTGCGATTGGCCACCTAAAGAATCTATCTTTTCAGAGAACACCTAAGTTCAAGGGTCCCTAAAAGAATAGGTTCAGGTCTTCTAACCAGAACAGGGTTCGAGAGTTCGGTTACATGTGATGAAGGTTATAGCACCCTCACAACGCCCATCAAAAGATGGTACCAGCTTAAATTTATGTTATCCAATGAGCCTTAAAATTTTACCGCGTAATTAATTATTGAAAATTATTCTCAATTGACTCTAATACTTTTAGTAGAAAATTGAAAAAATTCCCTCACTTCAAGAGTATGCAAGAAAAACTACTGTTTCATTTGCAGAGGCTCCGTCGTCGGATTATTTAACATTAAAAAAATAAAAAGGAATAAAAGAATGATTGCTTTTTTTGTGCAGGGAAAATTGATAGTTTCAACTTTTCCCAAAAATATTCTTTTGAAACTTTAATTTCGAGGAAAATTGATACGTTCAACTTTTCCTCAAAAATTTATTTTTTTGAAAATTTATTAAGAAAAATTGATATTTTCAACTTTTCCCCAAAAATATTTTTTGAAAACTTTTATTTTGAAGGAAAATTAATACTTTCAACTTTTTCTCAAAAATATTTTTTGGAAACCTCGATTTTCAAGGAAAATTGATACTTTTAACTTTTCCCTAAAAATATTCTTTGGAAACTTTGATTTTCAAGGAAAATTGATACTTTCAACTTTTTCCCAAAAATATATATTTTTTTATTTTTATTTAAAGAAAATAGAATAATAAAACAAAATAAAAGTGAAAATAAATAAAAAAATAAAATAAAATAAAATAAAATAAAGTAAAACAAAAATAAAAATAAAATAAAGATAAATAGAATATTAAATGAACCTAATCTAATAAATAAAAATAAATAAATAAAAAAACAAATAAGCAAATAAATAAATTAAAAAAAAAAACTAGAGCGGCTCGGAGTACGGCTCGGCTCGACTCAAGGAAGAGAAAACGACTCGGAGAAGCGGCTTGGGACCTCAGCTCGGCTCAGCTATCGGCTCGGAGGGGGTAGACACGTACGGGTCAGGAAGCGGGTGACGCTTGGGTCGGGTCGGATCTCGACAAAACGCGTGGATCTTCTGGGTCACTTAAGGCAAAAATGATGTCGTTTTGGGAGGGTATATAACGCTCTTCCCTTTTTTTTTCGATAGAAACCTTCTCCCCTCTCTCTCTTCTTCCTTTTTCCTCTCGCTTCTCTCTAAAAAGCCGAAGAACTTCGGTTGAATGTTCATCGAATTCTGGATTTTTTCATCGAAATCTGGGTTTTTTATCGGAAGTTAGCCGAAAAGTTGGTCGGTTTCCGGTATCTTTCGTCGAAAACTGGGCAGCTCATCGAAAACTTCAAAGTTGGCTGAAATCATCGTCAAAAAATTCAACCTTCGTCGAAAAAATCACCGAAATCTAGAAATTTTCCAGAAATTTCCAGAAAAATTTTCGTCAAAAATCTCTAAAAAATTATTTTCGATTCCCATAGCTATTCTAACACTTCTCAACCTTCTTTTAGCCTTCAAAAGCTCTTCTATACGCTTTTTTTCTCTCAAATCAGTAGCTTTTTACTCACTATTTTTCTATGTCTTCTGTTCCGTTCCAGAGGGTCCCTTTTATAGGGATTGATCAGAAGAATTTCTGATCAATCCTAATTCCTCTTTGGATCGAGATTCAATCATTGAATCTAACATGGACTCTTCTGATTGAATCCCAATCCAATTTTCAACCAGATAAATAAAAAAAAATAAAAAAAATCAAACGAAAATAAATCAGATAAATCAAAAAAATTAACAGATAAATTAAAATTAAATAACAGATAATTAAATAAATATTAACAAAAAAAAAGAAGAAGAAAGAAAAAAATAATAATAAAGATATATACATATTAATAAATACATAAATACCTAAGATAAAAAATAATAATAAAAGAAAAGAAAAAAAATATACATATATAAAATAATAATAAAAAAAATAAAATAAAATAAAATGTAAAATACAAAAAATAAAAATAAAAATAAAATGAAGAAAAAAAATGTATATATAGACTTACCCATTTGGACCAGGCCCAATTGATCCAGGCCTAGACCAAATTGAATGTCTACAGCTGTCCCTCTTGGCATATTTTTTGTGAAACAAAAATTGCGTAAAGACGTAGACACCCAATCAAGACTCAACTTAACCTTTTCACTTTTTATTTTTATTTTTTTGTTTTTGATCAAAGCTCCTCTAGGCAGAGGCTCAATGACTTTGAGAATATAAATGGCTCCTCCAATTAGAGGCTTAACAACTTTGAAAAAAATAAATTGCTCCTCCAAACAGAGGCACCACAACTTTGAAAAGTAAATTGCTCCTCTAAACAGAGGCACCACGACTTTGAGAAAGTAAATTGCTCCTCTAAATAGAGGCACCACGACTTTTAAAAAGTAAATTGCTCCTCTAAGCAGAGGCACCACGACTTTAAAAAATAAATTGCTCGTCTAAACAGAGGCACCATGACTTTGAAAAATAAATTGCTCCTCTAAACAGAGGCACTACGACTTTGGAAAAGTAAATTGCTCCTCTAAACAGAGGCACCACGACTTTTGGAAAGTAAATTGCTGCTCTAAACAGAGGCACCATGACTTTGAAAAATGAATTGCTCCTCTAAACAGAGGCACCACGACTTTGGAAAATAAATTACTCCTTGACAATCATGTCCAAAGGAGTTGAAAGTTGTGTTTGAAGGAATTTCAGAAAATTATGCCTAAAGGTTTTATAAATTAACCCTGATACCAAAAGACATCCTATTTCAAGGATTAGGAACTTACCTGACAAGTTTCTTCTCAAATTTGCAAAATATCTTCATATCTGTCTTTCTATGTGGGATCTTGGAACACCCCTGCTTCTTGAATTTATACACTATATTTTCCTAAAAGTAGTGTATGCTATGCAATGCATATGAATTTCAATGCATGCTATGCCAATGTTGGCCAATTAATTCCTATTCAATGTATGGTACTCAAGTTTCTCAAGCTTTTTTTGGGCATCAAGCCTTTTGATTCTTCAAAGATCCAATTACATTGCTCTTCTAAGATCTAACCAGTGTAGCTCTCAATTGTCTTTTTCACTCACATTCTTCCTTGTTCAGTTTCTCAATACTTTGGAATAAGCTTCATCAATCGATCATCAGTTGACCATCATTTAATGAATTTCTCAGCACTAACAAATTTTAAAACAAGTTTCATCCACCATCACTGGGTCATTACTCATAGGTGTCTCAGCATTAACCATTCCAAATAAACTTTGTCCACTGATTTTTCTAATCATTCAATCATAACTTGCAAGTTATATTGACCAATTCATCCTTGTACTCATCACTTGGTTATACCACTTTTCAAGATTTGTCCCATTATATTCTTCATTTGATCACATCATATATCTTTCCAAATCATCTTTTTTAGGTTTCTACCATTTCTTCATTTTGTTACCACCATCATCTTAGATTTTTTTTCAAATGAATGCAAGATTCTTTTAAACACATATTCATTCATTCATTATCATTTCAAATCTTGACAAATACAATGCAATCAAGCATTTTTTCAATTCATTATAGGGGTGAAACAATAAGAGAACACAAGGTGAATTATGGTAAAGATAATCAATGAAGATCTATTTTGGTACAAAGCAAATGGGAAAGAAAATAAATTGGATACATATCATTGGGATGGATGGTATATCCAAATGATGAATATTCAAACAATTCTCAACATTAATTTAGGATTCTTTTTCAAAAACTCATTCTATTTACTGTTGAAGTCATCTTGAGCTTGGCGAACTTTACCCCAGTCTTTGAGGGATCTTTAGATGTCTTTGATCTTTCATTCATGTGAGCCATTTGACCTGGATCTTTTTTTTCTACCAAAATCACCCTTTCAGGTTTTCAATTTGAATATCTTTTTTCATTTTCTCATTTTTTCCTTCTTTCTTTCTTTTTTTTTTTCATCATCTTTTTTTTTTTCTCATTTTTCATCCATTGTTGATATCTTTCATACATCAAACTTTAGAGCAATGTAGCACGATTCCATTGCTTCATCATAAGCATACCTTTACTCAACATGTGATCATTCAAGTTGAGTATTCACACTTAATCCAAATGGACTTTTCAAGGTTGTAATGTAGGCCAAGGTGAAGGGTCATAAAAAAATGGATATAATAGGCTCAAAACATGTATTAAAAAGGTTCAAAACCAAAGGATCATTTGATATAACTTGGCATTTTGCCCCACATCATTTCACTACTTTTTCTTTCCTCACACAAAGGATTCTCATTACTTTATCCCAAGTCATGTGTGGCATTTTTTTTCTTTTTGTTTTCTTTTTTTTTTATTTTTGAGACTTTTTGTGATTTTTTCAAAAATTGCCCCCCAGTGTAGAGGGTGATCCTTGGTTGGGGTTCTTCCGAAAAATAAATCATAATAGGCTCAAAGGGGTAGCAATAAATGGTTTTTTGAATAGTAAAAAAAAGATGGCCATTTTTCATCTCAATTGTGAATATTTTTCTTGAACATCATCTATTGAACAAAGCTCATGATCCTGTATAAAAGATTACATATCTTCAAGACATATCTCTTTCACCTCTGGTAATGGTTTACCCTTTTTTTTTTTTTGCTCAAATCATCTCCTCATAATAATGTGGATGAGTTCTCAAAATTAAATCTCAGAATTATTGTTATCATTGTTTAGATATTCATCATCTAAAATTTGAGAATGGGAGTATAAATTTATGAAAGGTAACAGAACAGGGAGTAATGGTCAAGTGAAAGAGAAAAATGTAATGAATGCATTAACTTGCCTTTTATTAAGATGATAACAAGTGAAGTCATATTGTAAAAAAGAAATCTAACATTACTCGAAAAGAAATCTTAAAATGATAAAAAAACCTTCAACCAACCTTATATCCATTCTTAAAAATTATCCCCCTATGCGATCAGGTGAAGAATCTCTATTGATATCTTGCCCCTCAATTCATTGTGACTCTCCGGACCCTTTTTTGTTCTTGATTTTCACTCAGAACGCTAACATTAGGTGTTGTTGCTTTCCCTTGATCAAAACTTACCATTCCATCATTGATCAACCGTTGCACCTTATGCTTTAAAGTAGTGTAATTTTTAGTAGAATGACTAGTAATTCCATAGTGGTAGTCACAGTGGGCTGTAGGATCATACCACTTTGGATAGGGTGGTTTAAGTGGCTCCACATGGTTGGGGGCAATCAAATGGCTATTATAGAGTTTTCGATATAACTCTGTATAAGTCATAGGGATTGGATCAAATACAGGTTTTTTACGAGTAATCTGTTATTCTCGTGAACCACTTACTGAGTTAATAAGGTGAATTTGAGTTCTTACAGGAGCTTGAATGTTAAGGCTATATGTAAGATCTTGAGGGCTAAAAATTGATCGGTATGTGGATGAATAAAGTGGTTATGGAGCTAGCTGGTATGGGTAGGATGAGGCATTATTCACAGCAGGATAGTATGGAGAGTAACCTTAGGATGGATAGGGTTGATAACTTTTGAATTGTTGTTTATCAAAGCTCACAGCTTAAGCTTCAACTTCTTTCTATTCTGATGCCTTCTTGGTTTCTCCTCCTTTCAACTTACCATTTTTTATGGCACTTTCAATAATTTTTCCAGAGATTACCATGTCAGCGAAATTCTTTGTTGCATTCCTTATCATCTTTTCATAATAAAGAGACTTTAAAGTGTTGACAAATAACACTGTAGTTTCTTTCTCAGTCAAAGGAGGTTGTTCTTGAGAAGCAACATCCCTCCACCTTTGGGCATACTCTTTAAAAGACTCGTTTGTCTTTTTTTTCCAGATTCTGTAAAGACAAACGATCAGGGGCCAAATCAATAATATATCGATACTGACCGATGAAGTCATGTGCCATATCGCTCCAAGAGCGAATGCGGGTTCTGTCCAGCTGAACATACCACTTGGCCACTGAGCCTGTAAGGCTATCTTGAAAGACATGCATCAAGAGTTTTTCATCATGAGCATGAGCTGCCATCTTCCGGCAATACATTGTGATGTGAGTTTTAGGGCACTTTGTACCATCATATTTTTCAAATTTTGGTACTTTGAACTTATGAGGAATAACCACATCAGGGACTAGGCAGAGCCCAGCAGCATCAACTGACCCATAAAAGCTAAATCCTTTCACAGCCCGTAACCTTTGCTTTAGCATACTAATCTTGGAGCTTTCCTGAACTTCTACTCTTATCTTTTTTTTCTCATTCTCCTTTAAATCATCTAGATCAAGAATTGGTTCTGCTGCCTTTTCAGTGAAGACAGGATTTACATAGCTATTATATTGTCCTGGGTTGGAAGCTGATAGCATTCCAGGATATGTTGGATATACTAAGTGTTGTGGCGGGACCTCTTGAGCAGATGGGCTTGAGGTGGGCCAAAGCTTAGAGGATATAAAGAGTCAGCTACTTCTTGCAGCGGGAGAACTTGTTGGCTTGTATCTTCTTCAACTCCTTTTCTCTTATTCAGTCTATTAAGAGCATCCAGAATCTTACTTAACTCACTTTTAATCTTTTCCTATGCTTTTTCTATCTTTTCAAATTTGTGAGAGTTTTTTTGCTCCATTCATCTGGCTCTGGATCTTGTGTTGTATCGATGGGCAGGGTTCTTACTAGATGGAGCTATCTTGAACCTTTAGCACCACAATTATGATTAGAAATGTTATGCTATGCTTTATGTATGATGCTTTGATGCACGAATGAAATGTATATTTTTTGAATGAAATCTAAATGGACGCAAATGATTGTGTTAAAACATGATCATGAAAGTAATGCAGATGCATACAATCAGACAAATAACATAGTTAGTTCCATGGATGAAATGAAAGTGATGCTAATGCATAATGTTACATATGATAATGAAAAAGATGCACACAGTTAAACAATAAAAATGATTAGATAAACACTCTTTTTGTGTCCTAATTTCAGGGTTTATCTGTCATTGGGTAGAAAGGGCTCTATCTTAGGGTTAGGCACTTCTAAGGTTCACTATATGCAGTTTTAAGGTCAAAGTCTAAAAGTCCTCAAATTGCTTCTTACATTCTTGTCCATCACAGACTAGTAAGGTACCCTAATCCTCACCCATTACAGGCTACAAGTGGAAAATGTTCAATTTGAGCGGGAGTATTTCGCTAGCCACTGTGGAGGCATTAGACCTCACGAAAGCAATATGTACTTTACTCTCTCCTAGAGGGACGGAGCTATGGTGTAGAGCTCATGTTATGCACATGCATATGAATGACATAATTAACAAAGCAAATAAACATGAATGAATAATAACACATATATACAAAAAGGTTCAATTTTATTAGGCTTTTGGATAACATAGATTATTTGCTGGCCTGACTCTCAAAGTCCCCAGCGGAGTCACCAAGCTGTCATAACGTCTAGATCCGGAGATCTATCACTAGACATTAACTTTTAGGGAGTCGCCACCAATCTTTTTTATTTAGGTACGATTGACCACCTAAAGAATCTGTCCTTTCAGAGAACACCTAAGTTCAAGGGTCCCTAAAAGAATAGGTTCAGGTCTTCTAACCAGAACAAGGTTCGGGAGTTCGGTTACGTGTGAGGAAGGTTATAGCACCCTTACAACGCCCATCAAAAGATGGTACTAGCTTAAATTTGTGTTATCCAATGAGCCTTAAAATTTTACCGAGTAATTAATTATTGAAAATTATTCTCAATTGACTCTAATACTTTTAGCAGAAAATTGAAAAAATTCCCTCACCTCAAGAGTATGCAAGAAAAACTATTGTTTCACTTGCAGAGGCTCCGTCGTTGGATTATTTAACATAAAAAAAATAAAAAGGAATAAAATAATGATTGTGTTTTTTTTTGTGCAGAAAAAATTGATACTTTTAACTTTTTCCAAAAATATTCTTTTGAAACTTTAATTTCGAGAAAAATTGATACTTTCAACTTTTCCTCAAAAATTTATTTTTTTGAAAATTTATTAAGAAAAATTGATACTTACAACTTTTCCCCAAAAACATTTTTTGAAAACTTTTATTTTCAAGAAAAATTGATACTTTCAACTTTTCCTCAAAAGTTGATTTTTTTTGAAAATTTATTTTTAAGGAAAATTGATACTTTCAACTTTTCCTTAAAAATATTTTTTGAAAAATTTATTTTTAAGAAAAATTGATATTTTCAACTTTTCCTCAAAAATATTTTTTGAAAACCTTGATTTTCAAGGAAAATTGATACTTTCAACTTTTCCTCAAAAACCCTTTTTTGAAAATTTATTTTTAAGGAAAATTGATACTTTCAACTTTTTCTCAAAAATATTCTTTGGAAACTTTGATTTTTAAGAAAAATTGATACTTTCAACTTTTCTCCAAAAATATATTTTTTTATTTTTATTTAAAGAAAATAGAATAATAAAACAAAATAAAAGTGAAAATAAATAAAAATAAAAAATAAAATAAATAAAAAAGTAAAACAAAAATAAATATAAAATAAAGATAAAAAGAATATTAAATAAACCTAATCTACTAAATAAAATAAATAAATAAAAAAAATAAACAAATAAATAAATAAATTCAAAAAAAAAAACCTGGAGCGGCTCGGAGTATGGCTTGGCTCGGCTCAAGGAAGAGAAAATGGCTCGGAGAAGCGGCTTGAGACCTCGGCTCGGCTCGGCTATCGCTGGGAGGGGGAAGACACGCGCGGGTCAGAAAGCGGGTCGACACTCGGGTCGGGTCGGATCTCGATAAAACGCGCGGATCCTCTGAGTCACTTAAGGCAACAACGACATCATTTTGGGAGGGTATATAAGACTCTTCCCTCTATTTTTTGGCAGAAACCTTCTTCCCTCTCTCTCTTTTCTTTCTTTTTCCTCTCGTTTCTCTCTAAAAGGTTGAGAACTTCGGTTGAATGTTTATCGGATTCTAGATTTTTTCATCAAAATCTAGGTTTTTCGTCGGAAGTTCACCGGAAACTGGGCAGCTCACCGTAAACTTCAAAGTTGGTCGGAATCATCACCGAAAAATTCAACCTTCGTCGAAAAAATCATCAGAATCTGGAAAATTTCCAAAAATTTCCAGAAAAATTTTCGCCAAAAATCTCTAAAAAATTATTTTCGATTCCTACAACTATTCTAACACTTCTCAACCTTCTTTTAACCTTCAAAAACTCTTTTATACGCCTCTTTTCTCTCAAATCAATAGCTTTTTGCTTACTATTTTTCTGTGTCTTCTGTTTTGTTCCAGAGGGTCCCTTTTACAGGGATTGATCAAAAAAATTTTTGATCAATCTCAATTCCTCTTTGGATCGGGATTCAATCATTGAATCCAACATAGACTCTTCTGATTGAATCCCAATCCAATTTTCAATCAGATAAATAAAAAAAAATAAAAGAAAAAATCAAACGAAAATAAATCAGATAAATAAAAAAATTAACAGATAAATTAAAATTAAATAACAGATAATTACATAAATATTAACAGGAAAAAAAGAAAAAAAAAGAAAAGAGAAAAAATAATAATAATAATAATAAAGATATATACGTATTAATAAATACATAAATACCTAAGATAAAAATAATAATAAAAGAAAAGAAAAAAATATATATACATATATAAAATAATAATAATAAAAATAAAAATAAAATATAAATGTAAAATATAAAAAATAAAAATAAAAATAAAAATAAAATATATATATATATAGACTTACCCATTTGGACCAGACCCAATTGATCCGGATCTAGACCAAATTGAGTGTCTACATCCTCGATGAGTTCAGAATGACAACGTGCTGAGAGGTATAGCCAAATAAGTCACCATGTCAGGCTCAATATTATCTATTTGCATTTTGTTAAAGAAACGAATTGTCTTTTTGCCAAGACTAGGTTTTCCAGAGCCAGTGATCAAAACTGTCCAAGAAACCACATTTCTTTTAATAGTCTTTTTGCCTCAAAAAAAAAAAAAGTTGACCTCCTTGTCAATGTCCACCCAACTACGTTCTGTGTCCTTCCTGACCCTTTTGCTTTTGCTAATTCTCTTACTTCCTTTTAGTCCTCCCAATAGCCAGCCTCAGCGAAAATATTTGAAATCATCACGTAGTTGACAGGGTTGTCGCCATCCAATTTTAAAAGACTTTTGCCTACTTCCTTCACCAGATGTCGGTCTCCATGTACTCTACAAGCACTAAGCAACGTTTGCCAAATCCCTATGTTTGCCTTTAAAGGCGTCCTTTCTATGAGGTTCGTGGTTTCTTTCAAGCGTCCATCTCGACTGAGAAGATCCACCAAGCATGTATAATGCTCTATCTCAGGTTTTATGGTGCTACCTTCTCGTTCTAAGCACCTTTATAGGCGAATGGAACGCAATTAGTGCTACTTCCCCATCAAGCGACCAACGGGAGATTTCGATGGTTGGTGGCTTTCTGGGCTTTGACCAATGCTTATCTGTCTGGTCTATGATTAAACCAATATCTCTTCGGTCTCTTGAATGTCCGGTTAGTAGTAGTGGGTCAATCAATGTCTGTCCTTTCGGGTTCGACTGTCCTGTCGTAACCAATGCCCTTACCGTCTTAGTCGATCGATTATTGTCTTTACTTTTCTTGCCATACCCGTACCCGCTTTTGCCTATTGTAGGACTTATTCCTTTCTTGGTGCAGTGTTAGTCTTTTCTATGAGAGTAACTATTATTATTATTATTATTATTATTATTATTATATTAGATTTGTTTAGTATTTTTTTATTATTTATTTTCTTTTATCTTTATTTTTATTTTATTATTTTAGTTTTTTTTAAAAAAATTCAAAAAAAAATATTTTTGGGGAAAAATTAAAAGTATCAATTTTTCTCGAAATTAAAGTTTTTAAAAAATATTTTTAGGGAAAAGTTGAAAGTATTAATTTTTTTTAAAAATAAATTAAAAAAAAACGGTTTTTTTGAGGAAAAGTTGAAAGTATCAATTTTCCTCGAAATTAAAGTTTCCAAAAAATATTTTTGGAAAAAAGTTGAAAACATCAATTTTCCTTAAAAATAAACTTTCAAAAAAGGTTTTTTTTGAGAAAAAGTTGAAAGTATCAATTTTCCTAAAAATAAGTTTTCAAAAAAGGTTTTTGAGGAAAAGTTAAAAGTATTATCTTTTCTCGAAATTAAAGTTTCAAAAGATATTTTGGGAAAAAGTTGAAAGTATCAATTTTTCTCAAGATTAAAATTTCTAAAAAATATTTTGGGGAAAAGTTGAAAGTATCAATTTTTTTTGCATAAAAGCAGTCATTTTTTTCTTCCTTTTTATTTTTTTTTAAATAATCCGACGATGGAGCCCCTGCAAGTGAAACAATAGTTTTCTTGCATCCCTTGAGGTGAGGGAATTTTTTCAATTTTTTGCTAAAAGTATTAGAGTCAATTGAGAATAATTTCCAATAATTAATTACTTGATAAAATTTTAAGGCTCATTGGATAACACAAATTTAAGCTGGTACCATCTTTTGATGGGCGTTGTGAGGGTGTTATAACCTTCCTCACTTGTAACTGAACTCTCGAACTCTGTTCTGGTTAGTAGACTTGAACCTATTCTTTTAGGGACCCTTAAACTTAGGTGTTCTCTGAAAGGACAGATTCTTTAAGTGGTCAATCGCATCTAAATAAAAAGGATTGGTGACGAATCTTTCAAGTTAATGTCTAGCGATAGATCCCCAGATCTAGACGTTATGACAATTTATCCACATTTTCTAGGAACATATTCTTTGTCATGCTCAATCCAAACAAATCTTATAAGAAATTCAACATAAGTCAATCCATGAGCAACTTCACTATTGGAATTTGCCAACATACATTCTGTGAACATAGTTTTATCAATTCCACAACGATGCAAAACACTTGGTAAGTTATCAAAATCTTTTAATATAATGAAATGTTCCCCGAAAAGGTGAAAAAAATAAGTGAATAACTAAAGAAGATCGATAGTGTATGTTAATTTTAAATATTCTCCAACATGCTTCACAAGCAGGCATATAACGATAATTTAAAAACATCTTTATTTCATCAACATTAATTATATCTTTTTACTTGAAGACTGGCTAGAAAAGATGTTCTCTTTTATAACTGCAGTCATTCTATTAGGGTCCTTAGTTAAGTATTTAAATAAATACTTTATAGGCTTTGACCTGTTACACCATTTTACATTGATGTGTGATTGAAATTTCAGCATAAGATCTCGATTATATGGAACTATAGACTTGTTTTTTTTCAAAAAATAAATAAGAAATAGAAGACAATGTTAAAAGAAAAATTTAACTAATCTACAAGCATGCCAAGTAAGTTTCAATATATATATATATGTATTACCTATTATCTAATACCACACATCCCTTAATTATAGTTCTTCTGTCATTTCACCTTATATATACTGGATAGGCATCATCATTAATGTTAGTTTCTGAATGAAATTTTTTTGGATACCTTTTGCTCACTTTTCTTCAATCATACATGGGTAATTTTTGTTTGCATTTCCACAAAGATCATGCATCATGAATTGTGAAACAATATTATAACAAGTTAAAGCTTTTTTTTTTTTTAAAGGAATCTCATTTATTATAAATTTATTGATATTTTTAACTGATGAAGTTTTATTCCTTGATTCCAACCATAATAATATGTAAGCATGTGGTTGACCTCTTTTTTGGAACTCAATTGTATATAAAACTACACCAAGAAAAAAACAAAATTTAGAATAAAAATTCATATCAATGTTAAAAAAATTATAAAATCAGAAACAACATACCAAAAAAAAAAAAAAAACCTCCTAAAGCAAATAAAAAATGTTTATTTTTTTACCAATACATTCATTATTTGATTCAATTTTAATTTAAAAACTCTAGAAACTATATATGGACAATCTTTGGACGTTGTTTGCGGATTATGCTCAACATATAATTTATCTTTTGTCATTTTGAATTAGTTGTAAAGGTTATAAAAAAAATTTGGACTACCTAACTACCTACAAAACTATCATTGCATCTTGATAATTTTATATCATGTATCTAAGACCACCAGTAAATGTTGCTGGCAAAATAATTCTCTTTCCAATTGAGCTAGCTAAAGTGTCACCTTGAACAACAATATCTTAAAGATTTCTATAAATCTGTGATCTAAGTTATGGTTGATTATTACCAACCCATCTTAGTCGTTCATCTTCAATGGTTGTATATACATCCATTAAGAATTGTTGAAATAACCATCCACCTAAAAAAGAAGTTTGTTTATCAAGTCTTTCAAATTGTATAAAATATGCAAAAAAACTCTCTCATCATAAGGAACATTTTTTCGTTTTTCTTTTTCCTTCATTATAATAATAGAAATGTTTTGAATGGTATCCATTTTCACCAAAAAAGAATAAAATTAGATATTGAAGTGCCATAAAAAGGGGATGGAATTCACTAATTCTTTTTAATCCTTCATATTTATGTTTGATAATGATATCTCTCCTACTATCTCCATGTCCAAAATCTTTCATAACATGTGTTGTGGTTATCGAAAACGATGGAACTTCATAAGATCTCATCCTATTAACTCTTAATCCAATCAAATGAATAGAAAAATTAATAGTATAAGATGCAATAATTCGATCCCTAGCTATACAAAAAACTTGAACAATAGGATTGTTAGCATCAAACATCCATAATAATGACTTTACTATGGAAGAGTCTAAGTTTTTCGCATTTTTTCTATCTTTTAATGCACACATTCTATTAACAATTTCATTCTCGATATCATAAACATACAATTATGAGAATTTTGACATTTGACCATCTAAGGGCATCAAGGATCCCAATCTGTAATAATTCATCAACTTATTCTAAATATATACGAACCGGGTCTATTGTTTATTGAATTGTCTATACTTGCTCCCATAGATGTGAATGCAAAGATACTATTGTAACCTCTAATGTTATCCCTAAATTTCATTAATTGAGGTCTACCATTTGGATGTAATAAACTTTTCAAGGGTTTAGAAGCCTCTTTCTTCGATGGCAACTTTATTTTTCTCTGTTGACAACAAATCGAGAACTTCGAATTATTTATTTTGTTACCCACATTTAACCTCTCTTCATATCAAACAACTGCCTTACAGAATGAGCACTCAAAAGTTGGCATACTAAGATCATAGTATTCTGATAAGACATCTATTAAGAAAATGATTATCTTTTATAATTAAACAACAACTTAAATTGCATATTCGCATTTGACAAGTACAAAATTTACCTTCTTGTAAGTCTTATACATCAAAATTATAATCCAAACTATCTTCAATGCTATTCAATGAAACAGGCTTTTGGGTTGACAAATCATCAATATTTCAAATAATGAAAATAATAAATGTTGAAAATAACAATATAATTGAACATTTTTTATTATTTGAAAATAAAAGAATCAAATAAATTTTTTTGGAAATTGGTTATCAAATTGAAAGAAATAAAAAGTAAATGTAAAATAATACAATACTTCTTCCAATTTCATAACTTATTAGATAATAAAATTAAAATACATTAAAAATCACCAAAATTTTGAATACATATTATTTTCAAAATAATATTATTGAAAACTAACTCACCCAAAGGAGTACTTCACAATGATACATGTAGACACCCAATTTGGTTCGGGCCTGGATCAATTGGGCCTGGTCCAAATGGGTAAGTTTATTTCATTCTATTTTATTTTATTTTTTATTTTTTGTATTTTATATTTTATATTTTTTGTATTTTATTTATTTATTATTACTATTTATTAATATATATAGTTATTATTTATCTGTTGATATATATATATACTTTATTATTATTTATCTATTAATATTGTTATCTATTAATATATTATCTTTATTTATTTATTTATTATTTTTTTCTCTCTTTTCTTTCTTTCTTTTTTTGGTTACCCAACTGGGATTAGGATTAGGCTGAGATTCTGACGTGAATTTAGGACTGGTAGAGTTGGGATTGGATTCAAAGATTGAATCCAAATCCCAGAAAGAATTGGGATTGATCAGAAAACTTTTCTGATCAATCCCTATAAACAAGTGCTGGAATAGAACAGAAATGGGACACACAGGGAAGAAACAGAAGCTAAAAAAGGGTTTTCGATGCGTTAGAATAAATCTAAGAATTGGTGGAAAGTTTTTTTAAATTTTAGGTGATTTTTTCTGGAAATTTTTGAAAAATTTTTAGATTTCGGTTGAATTTTTTAGCCAAGTTTAAATTTTTTGATGAATTTTTCGGTACCGGTTGAATTTTTTGGTCAGCTACCCAGTTTTCGTCGACTATTTTCAGAAATCAATCAACTTTTCGATGAACTTTCGATGAAGAACTCAGATTTTGATGATATTTTCCAGAATCCAACGAGATTCAACCGGAGTTCTTCGTCTGTTTAGAGAGAAAGAGAAGGAAAAGAAGGGAAGAGAGAGAGAGGGAAGGAGAGATCTGCTAAAAAATAGAGGTGATAGCCTTTTATACTTGTTGAAAACGACGTCGTTTTGATGTTACTGTTCCCAGAAGATCCATATGTTTTGAAATCAGACGACCCGACCCGAGCGTAAACTCGCTTTTGACTCACGTGTAACCCGAGTGCGAGCCATTTTCAGAGCTGAGCTGAGTCGAGCTGCGCCTTCTAGCTGTTTTCTTCCTCAAGCCGAGCAGAGTCGAGCCGCTAAGCCGAGCCGTTCCAAGGTTTTTTTTTCATTTATTTATTTATTTATTTGTTATTATTATTATTATTATTTATTGATTAGATTAGAATTATTTAGTATTTCATATTTTATTTTACTCTATTTTTATCTTTATTTTATTTTTTTGTATTTTTATTTTATTTTATTTTATTCTCTTTAAATAAAATTCCAAAAAAAATATTTTTAAGGAAAAGTTGAAAGTATCAATTTTTCTTGAAAATAAGCTTTCTAAAAAATATTTTTGAGAAAAAGTTAAAAGAATCAATTTTCCTTAAAAATAAGTTTTCTAAAAAAATATTTTTGAGGAAAAGTTGAAAGTATCAATTTTCCTTGAAAATAAGTTTTTTCTAAAAAATATTTTTGAGGAAAAGTTGAAGGTATCAATTTTCTTTGAAAATAATTTTCCTAAAAAGGTTTTTTTTTTTTTTAGGAAAAGTTGAAAGTATCAATTTTTCTTGTACAAAAGCAATGAATTTTAAAGAGAAAAGAGTTTATATCTAAAGCAATCATGTTTTTTTTTTCTTTTTCCTTTTTATTTTCTTGAATTTTCTTTAATGTTAAATAATCCGATGATGAAGCCTTTGTAAGTGAAACAGTAATTTTCTTGCATACTCTTGAGGTGAGAAAATTTTCTCAATTTTCTGCTAAAAGTATTAGAGTCAATTGCAAATAATTTTCAATAATTAATTACTTGGTAAATTTTTAAGCCTTATTGGATAACACAAAATTAAGTTTGTACCATCTTTCGATGGGCGTTGTGAGGGTGCTATAACCTTTCTCACATATAACCGAACTCCCGATCCCTGTTCTGGTTAGTAGACCCGAACCTATTCTTTTAAAGACCCTTAAGCTTAGGTGTTCCTTGAAAGGATAGATTCCTTAGGTGGCCAATCACACCTAGATAAAAAAAAGATTGGTGGTGACTCCTTCAAGTCAATGTCTAGTAACAGATCCCTAGATCTGACATTATGACAACTTGGTTACTCCACTGGGGACGTCTGAGAGTCAGGCCAACAAATAAATTTATGTTAAAGCCTAGTAAAATTGAACCTTTTGTATAGATTCTTTTATTCATTCGTGTTTATTTACTTTATTAATTATGTCATTCATATGTATATGCATAACATGAGTTCTATACTCTTGCTCCGTCCCTCTAGGAGGGAGTAAACTACCTATTGCTTTCGTGAGGTTTAATGCCTCCGCAGTGGCTAGCGAAATACTCCCACTCAAATTGAACCTTTTTCGTTTGTAGCCTGTAATGGGTGAGGATTAGGATGCTTTACTAGTCTGTGATGGATAATGATGTAAGGAGCAATTTGGGAACCTTTAGACTTTAACCTCAAACCACATATAATGAACTTTAAGAGTGCCTAACCTATAGATAAATCCATCATTCTTTCCTTTTAGAATTAACCAAAAGCATAGGGTTCATTCCTCTTATTCTGTGTGATGTTTTAATTTACTTAGTTATTTATTTATTCTTTTTTTTCTGGGCATACTAACATTTTCTCTTATTCTTTTGCATTGGTTCATGCTCATATCATAAAGTTGCATAAAAAATATTTGCTTGGAAGACGGTCTTTAACAAAAATTTTTCATGGACTCCACAGAACGACTAGTTTGTTCTTTATCTGTATTAACACCTTGTGAGTCACCCAACGAAGAAAGGTTCCAGTAAAAAAAAATTCAACTAAAGATGGGCGATTGTTTACCAATCGGATATGATTCTACCTTGTCTCAAGAAACATCTATCCTCCTCAAACAAAATAATTTAGAGGATTTGGTTGATATATGGAAGAAGATGAGTCCGTCAAGATAAGAGTAGTTTTGCCAAAGACACGGACATATAGCACATCTTCTCACAGTAGTTATCGATGATTAACTAATCAGAGCTGCAACCCAATTCTGGGATCCTACATACAAGTGTTTCATCTTCAATGAAGTTGATATGACACCAACCATCGAAGAATATTCGATTTTATTGGGTTTGCACCTCAAAGCTCTTGATAAGATATATGTCAAAAAACACAAGTTAGGATTTCGTAACGGTTTGGCTCAACTCATGGGGATAGACAAACAAGTTGTGGATTCTCATACAAAGAAAAAACAAGAATAGGTTTGCCTACCTCGAAAGTTCTTTCATGAGTTTCTAGTGCAACATGCCAACGAAGAACGGGGGTTAGATATATTTGCCTTAGCTATATATGGAATGGTAATATTTCGAAAGGTTTTGGGTTATATTGAGATAGTGGTGGTTGACTTCTTCGAGAGTGTGATCAATGGCTGTAACCTTTCAACGGTAATATTAGCAGAGACTATCAGATCTTTGAGTTACTATCGTCAGAATGGAGGGCACTTTATAGGCTACATACAGTTATTATACTTATGGATGAAAAGCCATTTCGAATAGAGAAAAGGTGCTTTCTCAAAGCTTTATGTCCGTAATCGAGCTCCGATCAAGGAATTCTGTGAAAGTGGGTGGTTAGAACAAAAGTCTAAAAAGGAATGGATAACTTTCTTATAAAAATTGACCAGTGCTAAAGTAAGATGGTTGGCCCTGTGGATGAATCGTGAACCTATGTTGTATCAGTGTGGGGATAATACAGTGGTCCCACTTTTGGGTTTATAGGGAGTGACAAATTATGCGCCACTCCTAGTGAGAAGGTAGTGGGGTAAAATAGTTGATTCCTATGACACATGGGCTTCATCAGTTAGATTTCTCTTACAGTGAGCCAAAAGCATTTCAGAGGATGAATGAGATGATTAAAGCATGAAAAAATCCTCGAAGAATGAATCCTAGACCGTTTACTGATAAAGTCATTCTAGAGTATTTGGTTTGGAGAGCAAAACGAAGACAAGAAATGGTATTTACTTATGAAAGCTTTCAACCGCCAATATGAGGAAAACTTGAAGAGACACCATCAAAATTAGAGCATGTGACAAAAAAGTTTAAGTCTGAAAAGGATAAGTTAAAGTAAGAAATCCAGAAGCTTCGAGAAAAAAAAGACTAGTGGAAAGATAGAGCTGAAAGTCATGAAGCCAGAGTTTGCAAGATTATGAGAGAACGTGATATAGCTATTGAAGACTTAGTAGAGCTACACCAAGAACATAAAAAGTTGTGTATGAGAGAAAGGGCCAAAGAGATAACAATTATTGAGCTGACTGAAGAGAATGCAAGATTGAAGCAATAGTATGCTGAATTGAAAGAAGAAAGTACCTAAGTACAGACAGAGAATAACATGCTGAATAGTTATCTAAGCAGATTGAAGTTGAATAGACAAGAAGACCATATTGGTATATTGGTTAGAGAGCATAGAGAGTTATACAAGTCTGGTGTGGTAAAAGAGAGAACTTAGGAAGACAAAAATACATTGAGCACCTAACGACCTAAATTTGTAAAGAGGTATGCAAGGCAAGAGAAATGGTGGAAGAGACAGAGGCATTGAAACAAGTGGTGACCCCAGTAAGAAAGCATGGGCAGTGTCTATTAAACTTCATTGAAAAAGCCAAGGCCCAGTACGAACAGATCAAGCAATTTTATGGTTATAACTTTATGATGATAAACTCAATATAAATAAAAGTTTTTTGAAATAAATAAAATCTTTTAGTTAAATACCGTCTTAAAGAAAATGTTCTTTGCATACATGCATTTTCATTCATTGCATTCTCACTCATTACACTTAACAAAATAACCATGAGATAGTCATATAAATTTGTTAATTTTAAGATATGATATTGAAGGTTCAAGGATAGCTCCATCTAACGAGAACCCTGTTCATCAATATAACATAAGAGCTAGAGCTAGACAAATGGAGCAAAAAAATTTTCATAGATTTAAAAAGTTAGAGAAAGTACGGGAGAAGATTGAGAATGAGTTGAGCAAGATTCTAGATGCTCTCAATAAGTTGAACAAGGGAAAAATAATAGAAGAAAACACAAACCAACAAGGCCCCTTATCACAAAAAGTGGTCGACCTTTTGTATCCTCCAAGTTTTGGTCCATCTTAAGCCTAGTCTACACAAGAGTTTCCACCACAACACTTCGCATATCTTACATATCCTGGAATGCCATCAGTCTCCAATCCAAGACATTACTATAGCTATGTAAATCATGTCTTTACTAAAAAGGCAGTATAATCGATTTTTGATCTAGATGATTTGAAAAATAAAGAGAAAGCAAAAGTGACAAAGTCTCAGAAAGATCCAAATATTAGTATGCTTGAACAAAGATTACGGGTCGTAGAAGGGATTGGATTTTATAGTTCTATTGATGCTACTGGGTTGTGCTTAGTCTCAGATGTAGTTATTCCACCAAAGTTTAAAGTACCAAAATTCGAGAAATATGATGGTATGAAGTACCCAAAAACTCATATCACCATGTATTATCGGAAGATGGCAGCCCATGCCCATAATAAAAAACTCTTAATGCATGTTTTTCAAGATAGCCTTATAAACGCTACTACCAGGTGGTATGTCTAGCTGGATAGAACCCGTATTCTTTCTTAGAGCAATATGGCTCATGACTTTATCAGTCAATATCGACATATTATCGATCTGGCTCCTGATCATTTATCTTTACAGAACCTAGAGAAAAAGGTAAATGAGTCCTTTAAAGAATACATCCAGAGATGGAGAGATGTAGCTTCTTAGGTATAACCTCCTCTAGCTGAAAAAGAAACTACAGCGCTGTTTGTTAGCACTTTGAAATCTCTCTATTATAAGAAGATGATAGGGAATACATCTAAAAATTTTACTGATATGGTAATTTTGGGAGAAATTATCGAGAATGCCATCAAGAATGGCAAGTTGAAAGGAGGTGAAGCATCCAACAAAAGAGTCACAAAGAAGAAAAAGATTGAAAGTCAGGCTATGAACTTTGATAGACAGTAATTTGGGGGTTATCAACCCTACTCACCATAAAGATACCTTTCATATTACCCTGTTATAAATAACACTTTCCCTTACCCATACCAACTATTTGTACAGTCATCTTATCTCCAAACATATCAACCTCCTCATAGGTATTAAAATACCACATATAGTCCTAACACTCAGCCTACCTTAATACCCCAAACTAGTCCAGCTAACCCAATGTGTGGTTCACAGAAGCAACGAACTACTCACAAAAAATTTATATTTGACCCAATCTCAATGACCTATATAGAATTATATCATGAGCTTTATAACAGTCATTTGATTGCTCATAGTAAATTAGAGCCCTTCAAGCTACCTTACCCTAAATGGTATGATCCTACAATCTATTATGACTATCACTATGGGATTGTCGATCACTTCACTGAAAATTGCATTGCCTTGAAACATAAAGTGCAACAGTTGATCAAAGATAGAATGATCAACTTAGATACAGGAAGGGTGACTACATCAAATGTCAGTGGCAGTCATTTACCTAATCATAATGTGAATGTTTTGAGTGAAGAACAAGAGTCCCATTTGAAGAAATAAGTGGTAGACATTAAGACACCTCTTAGCAGCTGTTTGATGTTTTATGGAAAGCTAACATGATATAACTAGTGAGTCCACACAGTTATCATGGAGTATATATAATCGGCACTAGTTGTAAATATCACAGTGGGGTAATGGGTCACTTTATCAAAACTTATGAGCAATTTCACCAAAAGGTACAAAAGCTCTTGGATTCATATAAGGTGAAGGTCTACGTAAAAGGAAAAGACTTAAAAAATGTTGAAGTGTCCATGACTGATAAGCCTGCCAAGCTGTTTCCCAAGCCAATGACAATTTATTATGGGAACAAGCCAAAATCAATCATAGACAAACTCATTCCCAGGCTGATAACTTTTAAGGTTTCAACTTTCTTCTCATAAAAGGATGATAAAGTTGTACCTTGAAAATATGGCTACGATACAGTAGTTCATGGGCAAGAAGAGGATGTTTCTAAAGTTGATGCCTTCAATATAACTGGTGTAGGAGGCATTACTTGAAGTGGAAGGTGCTACACTCTAGAAATATTAGAGAAAGCTAAAAGAGAGAAAGCCAAGAAAGGAAAAGGATGAGATAACCCTGAAGTAGAACCTAATGAAAATCGCCCAAAGTTGGTGTCAAAAAAAGAGGCTTGTGAATTCCTGAAGTTGGTAAAACATAGTGAGTATTCAGTTGTTGAATAGTTGAACAAAATGTTAGCACAGATCTTATTACTATCATTGCTATTAAATTCAAAGCCACATTGAAATGCCCTGCTGAAAGTATTGAATTAGGCATATATGGCACATAATGTATTTGTTGACTATGTGAACCACCTGGCTGAAAATCTAGTCATGTCGAATCACATTTCATTCAGTAATGATGAGATTCTCTTGAAGGAAAAAGGAAATACCAAGGCTTTGCATATCACGATCAAGTGCAAGAGTTATATCATAGCCAAGGTCCTTATTGATAATAGCTCCGCTATCAACGTCATGCCTATGTTAACTTTGGCAAGGTTACCCATTGACTACTCTCATATGAAAAATAATCAAATGATCGTGATAGCTTTTGATGGGACCAGAAGAGAAGTCCTAAGAGATATCAAGATGCCCTTGTAAATTAGGCCGTACACCTTTAATGTGAAGTTTCAAGTGATGGATATCTCTTTATCCTATAGCTGTCTACTGAGAAGGCCATGGATTCACATGGCAGATACTGTGCCCTCTACCTTGCACTAAAAGATCAAGTTTAATGTAAAAAGTCAATTGATAGTGGTAGTTAAAGAGGAAGACATATTAGTGACCCAACTATTGAATGCTCCGTATGTAGAGGCTACTGACAAAGTAGTAGAATACTCTTATTAATCTTTTAAATTAGTTAATTTTATAGGTGAAGGGCTTAAAAATTAATCTTTTTCAAAGATAGTCATTAGTCAAGTCATCAATAAGGGCTGGTATCTAGGATTAGGGCTGGGCAAGAACTTACAAGGAATAAAGGAACCCCCGATAGTGGTAGACAATAATGAAAGGTAAGGCCTAAGCTATGAAGTAGTAGAATGGGAGATCAAGAGAAGGTCAGCGGGTAAAACAGCAAGACTAATGGTTATTCCACACTTATAAGAGACTTTCAAACCTGAAAGATTCATGTACTCAGATACAAAAAAAAATATGGAAAGAGCTTTTACGCAGTTAACCATTCATGCTATTGAAGATGAAGTGGGCCTTAATCAAGATGGGTGAATCCGCCTTTATCCGTCAGATTATGAACTGAACAATTGGAGTGCCATTGAAGTGCCTTTGACCTCTGAAACTAATTCAATGTAATTGTAACATACCAATAGGTATTACCTAAGGCATTGGGGTGATCTTTCTTATTTGGGCCATCTATCTTTTATTATTTCAATAAAGATTAGAAAGGATGCATTTTCATTCATTTTTTCTTGTGTCTTCATTACTACCACTTTTTCAAACACATCTTGCCAATATATCCCATTTCATCTAATTTCAGGTCCTTAAATAAACATGAAGATAATTATGATAACAATCAAGAGGTTAGTTTTGAGAATTCAATTAACACTGACGACAATGAAGAGAATTTTGAGGAATATGTTATGCTTCCGGACCTAATAAGGTTGATTAACAAGAAAAAAAGCCAATTGAGCCTCATCAAGAGGTAGTTGACTTAGTGAATCTGAGAGATGAAGAGAATAAGAAAGATGTCAGAATTGGCACTTCACTTTCATCAGAAGATAGACAACGTTTGACAGATCTACTTCAAGAATTCATAGATGTATTTACTTGATCTTATCAGGATATGACAGGACTGAGCACAGAGATAGTAGAGCATAAATTACCTCTAAAGCTAGAATGTAAGCTAGTCTAACAGAAACTGAGATGAATGAAGCCTAAAATGTTACTAAAGATCAAAGAAGAGGTAAAGAAACAGTTTGATACAGGTTTTCTACAGATGGCTAAGTATCCAGAATAGGTAGCCAATATAGTACCAGTTCCCAAGAAAGATGAAAAGGTATGAATATGTGTAGACTATCGTGATTTGAATAAGACTAGTCCAAAGGATAACTTTTCTTTGCCTCATATTGACACACTGGTATATAACATGGCTAGGCATTCAATTTTCTCTTTTATGGATGGTTTCTCAGGGTATAATCAGATAAAAATAGCTACAGATGATATGAAAAAGATCATTTTTATGACTATGTGAGGAACCTTTTGTTATAAGGTCATGCCTTTTGGGTTAAAAATACTGAGGCAACATATCAAAGGGCCATGGTAACACTCTTCCATGATATGATACACAAAGAGATTGAAATGTATGTAGATGATATGATTGTAAAATTTTATGAGAATGAAGATCATATTACCAGCTTCAAAAAGTTATTTGAAAGATTAAGAAGGTTTCAGCTCAAGTTAAACCCAGCCAAATGTACCTTTAGGGTAAAGTCAAGAAAGCTACTAGGTTTTGTGATCAGTGAAAGAGGAATTGAAATCGATTCAGATAAGATATGGGCTATTCAAAATTTATCACCTTCGAGTACACCAAAAGAAGTTCAAAGTTTTCTGAGAAGATTGAATTACATTTCTCGGTTTATCTTTCAGCTTATCTATAAATGTGATCCCATATTTAAGTTTTTTCGTAAGAATAATCTTGAAAAATGGAATAAAGAATGTCAAGTGCTTTTGATAAAATTAAGCAATACTTGTCAAACCTTTCAGTGTTGGTGTCACCTGTTCCAGAGAAACCTTTAATTCTATACTTAACAGTGTGTGAAAATTTAATGGGATGTGTGCTGAGACAACAAGATGAGTCTAGTTGAAAGGAGAGAGCTATTTACTATCTGAGTAAAAAGTTCACAGAATATGAATCTAAGTATTTCTCATTGGAGAAAATATGTTGTACTTTAGCATAGACTGCCAAAAGACTCAGACAGTATATGCTCTATCATACCACATGGCTTATAGTAAAACTAGATCCAATTAAATACATCTTCAAAAAGCTTTTTTTGTCTGAAAGAATTACTAGATGGCACGTAATGCTCTTAGAATATGATATTATATATGTAAGTCGAAAGGCAATAAAATGGGGTATTGTAACGAAATTCCTTGCAGATCGTGCTACTGAAAAATATGAACTAATGAGGTTAGAATTCTCTGATGAAGATCTAGTGACTATTTCTTAACTGGAGAAAGGGAAGCATGAAGAAAAGTGTTGGAGAATGTATTTTGATGGAGCTGTCAATGCCTTGGGACATAGAATTGAGGCGATTCTAATCTCTTCAGAAGAACAATACTGCCCTGTAACAGTGAAGTTAAATTTCGATTGCACAAATAACATTGCTGAATATGAGGCATGTGTCATGGGCCTACAAGCTGCTATAGATAGAAGAGTGAAAGCATTAAAAATGTTTGGAGACTCAGCTCTAGTTATATATCAGTTGAAAGGGGAATGGAAGACGAGAGATTCAAAACTCGTTTCATATCATAAGTATATTTTAGAGTTGATAAAGTAATTTAAAGATATCTAGTTTGATCATTTACCTCGAGAAGAGAATCTGATTACCGATACATTGGTTACTCTAGCTGTAATAATTTGAATTAATGACAATACTGGCATTCAGTCTATCAGGCTAGATGTTAAAGATATGCCAGCTCATTGCTTCAATATAGAAGAGAAGGAAGATGGGAAGCCCTGGTATTATGATATCTTACAGTATATTAAAGATCAACAATACCCAGTTCAAGCAATAAAAATTGATAAAAGGGTCATCCGAAGATTGGCTATGAGCTTTTTCCTAGATAGGGATGTTCTGTACAAAAAAAATTGTGATCAAGTATTATTAAGATACGTAAGTAAGGCTGAAGCAAAAAAAAATCATCGAAGAGGTACATGATGAAATATGTAGGGCACATGCTAGTGGACGTATGATGGTGAGATAGATCATGAGAGTAGGATAGTACTAGTTGACAATGAAGAGTGATTGCATTGACTATGCTCGCAAATGCCATAAATGCCAGATATATGCTGATAAGATCCATGCTCCGTCATATGCTTTACATGTTTTGACACCACCTTGGCCATTTTCAATGTGGGGCATGGACGTCATTTGGTCCTATCACCCCAAAGGCTTGTAATAGGCATAAATTTATTTTTGTAATGATAGATTACTTTACAAAATGGGTGGAGGTAGCATCATATGCAAATGTAACACGAACTATGATTTGCAAGTTCATAAGAGAGAAATTATCTGTAGATATAGACTTTCAGAGAAAATTATTTTAGATAATACCAAGAATCTAAATAGTAAGATGATGCAAGAAATATGTGCTCAATATAAGATCAAGCATCATAACCCGGCACTATACCGTCTGAAAATGAATGGGACAGTTGAGGCAGCCAACAAGAACATAAAAAAAATTCTTGAGAAGATGATCGAGACTTATAAAGATTGGCATGAGAAGTTACCATTTGCATTGTATGCATATCGAACATCAGTGCGTACCTCTACTAGGGTAACCTCATTTTTTTTAGTTTATGAGATGGAAGTTGTACTACCAGTGGAAGTGAAGATCCCATCCTTGAAGGTTCTAAAAGAAGTTAAATTAGAAGAAGCTGAATGGATTTGAAAACACTATGAACAGTTAAATTTCATAGAAGAAAAAAGATTAACTGCACTGTGCCATGGTCAGTTATATCAAAGAAAAATGATGAGGGCTCATGACAAAAAGATTCAACCCCATTGCTTTCGAGAAGGGGAGTTGGTCTTGAATAAAATCCTCTCAACCTAGCACGATAATAGAGGAAAATGGATTTCGAATTGAGAAAGATCATATGTGGTGAAATGAGCTTTCTCGGGTGGAGTGTTAATACTGATTGAGATGGATGGAAATGATTTACCCCATCCTATAAATTCTGATGCTGTGAAGAAATACTATGCTTGAATGAAAAAAATAAAAATGAAAAAAGAAAAAAAAGTGAATAGAAAAAGGAAGACTCAAGGTGAAAACCCTAAAAGGGCGGTTTGAGTTATAGGGAGTTTATCTAAGTTGAAAACCTAAAAAGGTAGCTTAGATAAGGAGAATACAGCATCAAATTTGAAAAGCCATTGGCATAGAGGTTAGCAAATTCGGAGGAGCTCTGAGTTGTTAAATGCCATCAGATGGTTGGATTTTTAGAAAAATCTTGAGATGTGTTATCATGGTTGTCCGATTGTTCATTTTTGGGCTTTGTCTCCCTATACTTATCCTTGTAATTCTTTCTTGGCCAAAGTTTGCCAACATTTTACTAATGAAAGAGATTCTATTTCACTCTTTGTGTGCCTCTTCTATTGACTGTTTCTCAACCATTCTTAGTCTTTTCTTTTTAATACCCTACAATGAAAGAAATGTGCAAATGCATTCTTACTTTTTGAGTTTGAAATAATGATTGATAAAGGAATAATGGCATGAAAGATTTTTACATTACATTGAAGAAGTCAAGAGTGATAAAGGCATAATCGAGATGTTTAATTCCTGATAAGGACATTGAATTTGGAAAGAGATTTCTTACAGAAAGAATGTGAGAATTAAGTGGAAGAGATGATTGAGAGCTACATTGGATTGATCTTAGAAGAGCAGCGTAATTTGATCTTTGAAGAATCAAGGGTTCAAGGCCCAAGAAAAGAGCTTGAGAAACTTGAGTACCATAATTGAATAGGAATCAATTAGCCAACATTTGCATAGCATGCATTGAATTTCACACGCATTGCATAGCATATACTACATTCAAGAAAATATAATGTATAAATTCAAAAAACAGAGGTATTCCAAAATCTCACATAGAGAAGACAGATGTGAAGACATTTGCAAATTTGAAAAAAGCTTGTCAGGTAAGTTTTTAATCCTTAAAATAGGATATCTCTTGGTATCAGGGTTGATTTGTAAGACCTTTGGGCATAATCTCCTGAAATTCCTTCAAACACAATTTTGAACTCCTTTGGACATGATTGTAAATGAACAATTTATTTTCAAAGTTGTGATGCCTCTGTTTAGAGGAGCAATCTATTTTTCAAAGTTGTGATGCCTCTGATAAGAGGAGCAATTTACTTTTCAAAAGTCGTTGAGCCTTTGTTCAGAGGAACGATTTATTTTTCAAAAGTCGTTGAGCCTTTGGCTAGAGGAGCCTTTTATTTTTAAAAGTCATTGAGCCTCTATTTAGAGGAGCTTTGTTTATTGTCCAAAGTCATTGAGCCTCTGTTTAGAGGAGCCTTCGTTTATTCTTCCAAAGTTGTTGAGTATCTGTAATTGAGCCTCTACTTAAAAGAGCTTTGATAAAAAAAAAGAAAAAAAAAGTAAAAGTAAAAAAAAAAGGTGTCAAGTTGAGTCTTGAATGGGTATCTACGTCTTTGCACAATTCTTGTTTCACAAAAAATGTATAAAGAGGGGTAGCTGTAAACACCCAATTTGGTCCAGGCCCGGATCAATTGGGTCTAGTCCAAATGGATAAGTCCATTTCATTCTATTTTATTTTATTTTTTATTTTTCTATATTTTATATTTTTATTTTTTGTATCTTATTTATTATTTATTTATTTATTATTACTATTTATTAATATATATATTTTTATTTATTATTTATCTATTTATATATATACTTTATTATTATTTATTTATTAGTATTTTTATCTATTAATATATTATCTTTTTTTTATTTATTATTTTTTTCTTCTCTCTTTTCTTTCTTTTTTTTTTCTGGTTACCCAATTGGGATTAAGATTAGACTGAGATTCTGGAGTGAATTTGGGGCTGGTAGAGTTAGGATTAGATTCAAAGATTGAATCCAAATCCTAGAGGGAATTGAGATTGATCAGAAACTCTTTTGATCAATCCTTATAAATAGGTACCGAAATAGAACAGAAAAAGGACACAGAGAATAAATAGAAGCTAAAAAAGGGTTTTGGGTGCATTAGAACAGCTCAGGAATCGGTGGAAAGTTTTTTTGAATTTTAGGTAATTTTTTTTGGAAATTTTTGGAAAATTTTCAGATTCCAGTTGAATTTTTCGGCCAAGTTTAAATTTTTTGGTAAATTTTTTAGCACCGTTTGAATTTTTAGGCCAGCTACCCAGTTTTCGTCGACTATTTTCAGAAACCGACCAACTTTTCGATGAACTTTCGACGAAAAACTCAGATTTCGATGACATTTTTCAGAATCTGACGACATTCAATCGAAGTTTTTCATCTGTTTAGAGAGAAAGAGGAGGAAAGAAAGGAAAGAGAAAAAGAGGGAAGGAGAGATCTACTGAAAAAGAGAGGTGATAGCCTTTTATAATTGCTGAAAACGATGTCGTTTTGGCATTACTGTTCTCAGAGGATCCGCGCGTTTTGAAATCAGGCGACCCGACCTGAGCGTCAACCCACTTTTGACCCACGTGCAACCCGAGTGTGAGCCATTTTCGGAGTCGAGTCATGTACTCCCGAGTAGCGCCTTCGAGCCGTTTTTTTCCTCAAGCCGAGCCGAGCCACTCCAAGGTTTTTTTTCATTTTTTATTTTATTTATTTATTATTATTATTCTTATTGCTATTGCTATTATTATTATTATTTATTGATTAGATTATCATTATTTAGTATTTCTTATTTTATTTTATTTTATTTTATTCTATTTTTATCTTTATTTTTATTTTTTTTGTAATTTTTTTGCATTTTTTTATTCTCTTTAAATAAAATTCCAAAAAAAAATATTTTTAAGAAAAAGTTGAAAGTATCAATTTTCCTTGAAAATAAGTTTTTTCTAAAAAATATTTTTGAGGAAAAGTTGAAGGTATCAATTTTCTTTGAAAATAATTTTCCGAAAAAGGTTTTTTTTTTTTAGGAAAAGTTGAAAGTATCAATTTTTCTTGTTCAAAAACAATGAATTTTGAAGAGAAAAGAGTTTATATTTAAAGCAATCATGTTTTTTTTTTTTTGGTTTTTCCTTTTTATTTTCTTGAATTTTTTTTAATGTTAAATAATCCGACGATGGAGCCTCTGCAAGTGAAACAGTAGTTTTCTTGCATACTCTTAAGGAGAGGAAATTTTTTTAATTTTTTGCTAAAAGTGTTAGAGTCAATTGAGAATAATTTTTAATAATTAATTACTTGGTAAATTTTTAAGGCTTATTGGATAACACAAAATTAAGCTGGTACCATCTTTCGATGGGCATTGTGAAGGTGCTATAACCTTCCTCACACGTAACCGAACTCCCGAACCCTATTCTGGTTAGTAGACCCAAACTTATTCTTTTAAGGACCCTTAAGCTTAGGTGTTCCTTGAAAAGATAGATTTCTTAGGTGACAAATTGCACGTAGATAAAAAAAGATTGGTGGCGACTCATTCAAGTCAATGTCTAGTGACAGATCCCCGAATATGGACGTTATGACAATACAATGGAATTACTATTTGAATTTTTATTTTAAAAAAGGTTGATGATGATATGCCAGTTTTGAACTTTAATTAGACAAAACTAACAATCAATTACAATTTTTCAGAAACAAATTAGTCCAAACTAACTTTTAAGAACATAAGCAATCTAATAATTTTTTCTACCATTTGGATTGTTAAAACTTTCAAAACAAACACTGAACTTACTTGCAAGAAGTAAGGGATCAATATTGTTGAATTTCCTTTTTCCCATTAAATAAAAATTTCTTATGTGAAAACTTAAATTAAAAATATAAAAGCAAAAAAAAAAACGTTAAAATGCCACTTGCACATATCTCGCGTAATTCCAAATAGCATATAGTTTCCTCTAATACAAATGACTATTGTAATTCAGTCTAAGAAAACTCAGCATAAACACTAAAAGTGCCAAAGAAATTTTTGATTCAATTTACGTATTTGTATATGAGAGTTATATAAAGAGATATTATCACATCTTGGGTTAAAAATATAGGTTACAATAAATATTGATTAACCATCATTGTGTAATAAATGAAAACATATAATTTGTCTATATATTCAAAATAAATTGAAACTCAAAAAATGAAGAAATTATTAAAGATATGGATTTGAGAAACATACAACACACAAATCATACACCTTTTTTTTTTTAATTTCAAAAATTGACTATTTATAGAGTTTGGATTAGTAAATATGTTTAATATGTGGAATAGAAGATATATTGACATTTAGGTGAATATTTCCAATCAACTAAAATGAAAATAAATTTAATTTAAATGGTATATAATGGTTGATATTTATTATTTAATAAAGAATAATTATTAATAGTGTATAGCCAACCATTTTGCATTCTTATTTTTATTATTATGCATGAAATGATATTTATGAATAATAAGAAATAAATAAAGACCCATTATACGGTTGGAATACTTGAACTTTGTAACATGATTCAATAATAAAAATTGCATTTTGCATTTTACTTTGTTGTTTGACATATGGAGAGTTCTTTTTTGATGTGGCCTGGTGATATATCAGTTATTGACACAAGGCAAGATGATAACTCAATTTTATGTTTATTTATAGGATTCTGTAAATATTAAGATTTTTTTTTGCATCATTTTAATTTTATGTTTATTTATGGTATGTAATATTCAAAATAAATTGAACTTACAAACTTTAATATGAAATGGTAATGATTTAAGTGTCATAACGTCTAGATCCGGAGATCTATCGCTAGACATTAACTTTTAGGAGTCGCCACCAATCTTTTTTATCTAGGTGCGATTGGCCACCTAAGGAATCTGTCCTTTCAAAGAACACCTAAGTTTAAGGGTCCCTAAAAGAATAGGTTCATGTCTACTAACCAGAACAGGGTTCGGGAGTTCGGTTATGTGTGAGGAAGGTTATAGCACCCTCACAACGCCCATCAAAAGATGGTACCAGCTTAAATTTATGTTATCCAATGAGCCTTAAAATTTTATGAAGTAATTAATTATTGGAAATTATTCTCAATTGACTCTAATACTTTTAGTAGAAAATTAAGAAAATCCCCTCACCTCAAGAGTATGCAAGAAAAACTACTATTTTACTTGCAGAGGCTCCATCGTCGGATTATTTTAAGAAAAATAAAAATAAAAAAAATAAAAAAGGAAGAAAAGAATGATTGTTCTTGTGCAGGGAAAATTGATACTTTCAACTTTTCCCTAAAAATATTCTTTTGAAACTTTAATTTTGAGGAAAATTGATACTTTCAACTTCTCCTTAAAAATATTTTTTTGAAAACTTTTATTTTCAAGGAAAATTGATACTTTCAACTTTTCCCCAAAAATATTTTTTGGAAACTTTTATTTTTTAGGAAAATTGATACTTTTAACTTTTCCTCAAAAACCTTTTTTGAAAATTTATTTTTTAAAGAAAATTGATATTTTCAACTTTTCCTCAAAAAACTTTTTTTGAAAAATTTATTTTTAAGAAAAATTGATACTTTCAACTTTTCCCCAACTCTTTTGTTTTTCGACAGAAACCCTTTCCCTTTTCTCTCTCTTCTTTCTTTTTCTCTCGTTTCTCTCTAAAACGACCGAAGAACTCCTGTTGAATATTCATCGGATTCTAGAATTTTTCATCGAAATCTGAGTTTTTCGTCGGAAGTTAGCCGCAAAAGTTGGTCGATTTCTGGGATTCTTCACCGAAACTGGGCAACTGACCGAAAACTTCAAACTTGGCCGAATTTGTCACCGAAAAATTTAATTTTCACCGAAAAAATCATCGAAATATGGAAATTTTCCAAAAATTACCAAAAAAAATTTTCGTCAAAAATCTCCAAAATTTTTTTTTCGATTCTCACAGCTATTCTAACACTTCTCAACCTTCTTTTAGCCTTCAAAAATCTTCTATACACCCCTTTTCTCTCAATCAGTAGCTTTTTGCTCACTATTTTTTTTGTCTGTGTTCTTCTGTTCTAGAGGGTCCCTTTTATAGGATTTGATTAGAAGAGTTTCTGATCAATCCCTATTCCTTTTTGGATGGGAATTCAATCTGGATTCTAATTGAATCCCCATTCACGGTAGGATTCTTCAAAGATCAATCTCAATCCCAAAAAAAGAAAAAAAAATCTGATAAATGAAAAAAAATCAGATAAACGAAAAAGAAAAAAAATAAAAGATAATTAAAAATAATAATAAGATAAATAAAAAATATTACAAGATAAATAAAAAATAATAATAAATAAACTATATTATAATAATAAATATATAACTAGATAAATAAAACACATATATAGATATTAACAGAAGAAAAATAAATAAATAAATAAATATAGATATACATATATTAATAAATAGCAAATACATAAAATACAAAGAAAAAAATAAAAATAAAAATAATATAAAATATAAAATAAAAGCCAAATTGGGCTTACCCATTTGGATCAGGCCCAATAGATCCGGGCCTGGACCAAATTGGGTGTCTACAGCTGCCCCTTTTTGCACATTTTCTGTGAAATAGAAATTACGCAAAGACGTAGACACCCAATCAAATCTCAACTTGATATTTTTATTTTTTTGTTTTTTTTTGCTTTTTTGTGTTTTTTTTTATTTTTTTTGTTTTTGATCAAAGCTCCTCTAAGTATAGGCTCAATGACTTTTAGAAACATAAATGACTCCTCTAATAAGAGGCTCAACGACTTTGGAAAGTAAATTGCTCCTTTAAACAGAGGCACCACGACTTTGAAAAGTAAATTGCTCTTCTAAACAGAGGCACCACGACTTTGAAAAGTAAATTGCTCCTTGACAATCATGTCCAAAGGAGTTGAAAGTTGTGTTTGAAGGAATTTCAAGAGATTATGCCCAAAGGTCTTATAAATCAACCCTGATACCAAAAGACATCCTATTTCAAGGATTAGGAACTTACCTGACAAGTTTTTTCTCAAATTTGAAAATATCTTCATATCTGTCTTCTCTATGTGGGATATTGGAACACCCCTACTTCTTGAATTTATACACTATACTCTCCTGAAAATAATGTATGCTATGCGATGCATATGAATTTCAATGCATGCTATGCAAATGTTGGCCAATTAATTCCTATTCAATGTATGGTACTCAAGTTTCTCAAGCTTTTTCTTGGGCATCAAGCCTTTTGATTCTTCAAAGATCCAATTACATTGCTCTTCTAAGATCGAACCAATGTAGCTCTTAATTATCTCTCCCATTCTTCCTGTAAGAAATCTCTTTCCAGATTCAATGTCCTAATCAGGAACTGAACATCTCGATTCTGCCTTTATCACTCTTGACTTATTCAATGTAATGTAAAAATCTTTCATGTTGTTATTCATTCATCAATCATTATTTCAAATCAAAAAGTAAGAATGCATTTGCACATTTCTTTCATGGTGGGGTATTAGAAAGAAAGGAATATGAATGGTTGAGAAACAGTCATCAGAAAAAGACACAAAAAATGAAAGAATGTCTTTTATTAACAAAATATTCGCAAACTTTGTCCAAGAAAGAATTACAAGGATAAGTATAGGGACAAGGCCCAAAATGAACAATCAGATAATCATCATAACACATTTCAAATTTTTTTCTGAAAACCTAACCCTCTGATGTATTTAACAACTTGGAACTCTTTTGAATTTACTAACCTCCATATCAGTGGACTTTAAATTCGATGTTGTATTCTCCTTATCTAAGCTGCCTTTTTCAGTTTTCAACTTAGATAAACCCCCTATGACTCAAACCGCCCTTTTAGGGTTTTCGCCTTGAGTCTTTTTTCTTCACTTTTTCATTTTTTTTTCATTTTTTCATTTTTTCATTTTTCATTTTTCATTTTTTTTATTTTTCATTTTTTTTCAAGCATAGTATTTCTTCACAACATCAAAATTTATAGTATGGGGTAAATCATTTCCATCCATCTCAGTTAGTATCAGCGCTCCACCTGAAAAAGTCTGTTTCACCACATACGACCGTTTCTAATTCAGAGTCTATTTTTCTTTACTATCGTACTAGATTGGGAGAATTCTTTTCAAGACCAACTCTCTTTCTCGAAAGTAACGGGGTTAAATTTTCTTATCCTGAGCCTTCATCATTCTTCTTTGATATAGCTGACCATGACACAGTGCAGTCAATCTCTTTTTTTTTATGAAATTTAACTGCTCATAAAGTTCTCGAATCCATTCAGCTTCTTTCAACTTAACTTTTTTTAAAACTCTTAAAAAGAAGATCTCTACTTCCACTGGTAGTACAGCTTCCATCCCATAAACCAAAGAAAATGGGGTTATCCCAGTAGAGATGCGAACTGACGTTCGATATGCATGCAATGCAAATGGTAACTTCTCATGCCAATCTTTGTAAGTCTTGATCATTTTCTCTAAAATCCTTTTTATGTTCTTATTGGCTGCCTCAACTGCTCCATTCATTTCCGGATGGTATGGTGCCGAATTATGATGCTTGATCTTATATTGAGCACATATTTTTTGCATCATCTTACTATTTAAATTCTTGGCATTATCTGAAATAATTCTCTCTGAAAGTTCATATCTACAGATGATCTCTTTTTTTTATGGACTTACAAACCACAGAGCGTGTCACACTTGTATATGATGCTACCTCTACCTATTTTGTGAAGTAATCTATCATCACAAAAATGAATCTGTGCCCATTAGAAGCCTTTGGGATGATTGGACTAATGACATCCATGCCCCACATTAAAAATGGCCATAGTGGTGCCATAACATGTAAAGCAAATGACGGAGCATGGATCTTATCAGTATATATCTAGCATTTATGGCATTTATGAGCATAATCAATGCAATCATTCTCCATCGTCAACTAGTAATATCTTGCTCTCATGATCTACCTGGCCATCATATGTCCACTAGTATGTGCCTCACATATTTCATCATGCACTTTTTCAATGATTCTCTTTGCTTCAATCTTATTTACGTACCTCAATAATACTTGATCCTTGCTTCTCTTGTACAGGACATTTCCATCCAAAAAAAAGCTCATAGCCAATCTTCGGATGACCCTTTTATCATTCTCTGTTACTTGTTCTGGGTATTACTGATCCTTAATATACTGTAGGATGTCATAATACCAAGGTTTCCCATCTTCTTTTTCCTTTACATTAGAGCAATAAGTTGGTATATCCTTAACATCTAACTTGATGGGCTGAATGTCGGTATTATCATTAATTCAAATCATTACAGCCAGAGTAGCCAATACGTTAGCAATCAAATTCTTTTCTTGAGGTAAGTGGTCAAACTGGATATGTTCAAATTATTTTGTCAACTCTAGAATATGCGTATGATACGAAACGAGTTTTGAATCTCTCGTCTCTCATTCTCCTTTTAACTGATATATAACTAGAGTTGAGTCTCCAAACACTTTTAGTACTTTCACTCTTCTATCTATAGCAGCTTGTAAACCCATGACACATGCCTCATATTCAGCGATGTTATTTGTGCAATTGAAATTTAATCTTGCTGTTACAGGGTAGTATTATTCTTTTAGAGAGATCAAAATTACCCTAATTCCATGCCCCAAGGCATTAGCAGCTCCATCAAAGTACATTCTCCAACATTTTTCTCCATGCTCCCCTTCCTCCAGTTAAGAAATAGTCATTAGGTCTTCATCAGGGAATTCCAATTTCATCGGCTCATAATCTTTCGTAGCACGATTTGCAAGAAATTTTGCTATAGCGCCCTTTTTTATTACTTTTTGGCTCACGTATATAATATCATATTCCGAGAGCATTACTTGCCATCTAGCGATTCTTCCAGACAAAGAAGGTTTTTTGAAGATATACTTAGTGGGATCGAGTTTCGCTATGAGCCACGTAGTATGATAGAGCATATACTCTCTAAGTCTTTTGGCAATCCACGCTAATGCACAACACATTTTCTCCAATGAAAAATACTTGGATTCATATTCCATGAACTTTTTACTTAGATAGTAAATAGCTCTCTCCTTTCGGCTAGCCTCGTCTTGCTGCCCTAGAACACATCCCATTGAATTTTCACATACAGTTAAGTATAAGATTAAAGGTTTCCCTGGAACAGGTGGCACTAATACTGGAGGGTTCGATAAATATTGCTTAATTTGATCAAATGCCTCTTGACATTCTTCATTCCATTTCTCAGGATTATCTTTACGGGAAAGTTTAAATATGGGATCACATTTGTAAGTAAGTTGAGAGATAAATCGAGAAATGTAGTTCAATCTCCCCAGAAAACTTCGAACTTCTTTTGGTGTGCTGGGAGGTGACAGATTTTGAATGACCCATATCTTATCGGGATCGACTTCAATTCTTTTTTCACTGACCACAAAGCCTAGCAACTTCCCTGACTTTACCCCAAAGGTGCACTTGACTGGGTTTAATTTGAGCTGAAATTTTTTCAATCTCTCAAATAACTTTCTGAAGCTAGTGACATGATCTTCATCCTCACAAGACTTTGCAATCATATCGTCTAAATACACCTCGATCTCTTTGTGCATCATGTCATGAAAGAGTGTTACCATGGCCCTTTGATATGTTGCTCCAGCATTCTTTAACCCAAAAGGTATGACTTTGTAGCAAAAGGTTCCTCACATGGTCATAAAAGTAGTCTTTTTCATATCATCTACAGTCATTTTTATCTTATTATACCTTGAAAAACCATCCATAAAAGAGAAAATTGAATGCTTAGCCGTGTTATCTACCAGTGTGTCAATATGAGGCAAAAGAAAGTTATCCTTTGGGTTAGCTTTATTCAAGTCCCGATAGTCTACACACATTCATATTTTTCCATCTTTCTTAAGAACTGGCACTATATTGGCTACCCATTCTGGATACTTAGCCACTTGTAAAAATCTTGTATCAAATTGTTTCTTCACCTCTTCTTTAATTTTTAGTAGCATTTCGGGCTTCATCCATCTCAATTTTTGTTGAATTGGCTTACATTCTGGCTTTAAGAGTAATCTGTGCTTTACTATCTCTGTGCTCAGCCCTGGCATATCTTGGTAAGACCAAGCAAATATATCTATAAATTCTTGAAGTAGGTCTGCCAATCGTTGCCTATCTCCTGATGGAAGTGAAGTGCCCATTCTGACCTCTTTCTTATTCTCTTCATCTCCCAGATTCACTAAGTCCACTACCTCCTGATGAGGTTCAATTGGCTTATTTTTTTGTTCAATCAATCTCATTAGGTCTGGAGGCATAACATATTTTTCAGAATTCTCTTCATTGTCAAGTTCATCAGTGTTAATTGAATTCTCAAAGCTAACTTCTTGATTGTTATCATGATTATCTTCATGTTCATTTAAAGACCTAAAATTGAATGAAATGGGATATGTTGGCAAGATGTGCTTGGAAAGATGCTAATGAAGACACAAGAAGAAATGAATGAAAATGCATCCTTCTTATTTTTATTAGAAATAATAAAAGATAAATGGCCCAAACAAAAAAGATCACCCCATAGCCTTGGGCAATAGCTATTAAGATGTTACAATTACATTGTATCAAAATCAAAAGTCAAAGGCATCTTGATGGCACTCCAATTATTTAGCTCATAATCTAGTGGACAAAGGTGAACCCACTCTTCTTGATTAAGCTTCACTTCATCTTCAACAGCATTAATGGCTAACTGGGCAAAAGCGTCTTCTACACTTTTTCTTGTATCTGGGTACATGAATCCTCCAGGTCTGAAAGTTTCATACAAGTGTGGGATAAACATCAGTCTTGCTGTCTTTCTCGATGGCCTTCTTTTGACTTCCCACTCTGTCATCTCATAGCCTAGGCCTACCCTGTCGTTATTGTCTATTATTGTCAGAGGTTCTTTTATTCCCTATAAGTTTTTACCTAGCCTAAGTCCTAGATACCAGCCCTTGTTGATGACTTGGCTCACCACTATTTTTGAAAAATGTTGATTTTGAAATATTTCACCTACAGAATTGACCAATTCAAAAGATCGATAGAAGCATTCCAATGCTTCTTTGGTAGCCTCTACATATGGAGTGTTCAATGGTTGGGTCACTAGCATATCTTCCTCCTCAACTACCACTACTAATTGACCTTCTACATTGAACTTGATCTTTTGATACAAAGTAGAAGGCACAGCTCCTGCCATGTGAATCCATGGTCTTCCTAACAAATAGCTTTAAGATGAAAAGATATCCATCACTTGAAACTTTACCTTGAAAGTGCTGGCCCAATTTGTAAATGCATCTCAATATCCCCTAAGACTTCTCTTTTGTTCCCATCAAAAGCTCTCACAATCATCTGATTATCCTTCATATGAGAGTAATCAATGGGTAGCCTTGCCAAAGTTGATATAGGCATGACGTTGATAGCAGAGCCATTATCGATAAAGACCTTGGCTATGATATGGCTCTTGCACTTGACTGTGATATGTAGAGCCTTGGCATTTCCTTTTCCCTTCAAAGGAATCTCATCATCGCTGAATGAAATGTGATTTAGCATGACTAGATTTCCAGTCAGGTGGTTCACATATTCAATAGATACGTTATGTGTCACGTATGCTTGATTCAACACTTTCAACAGGACGTTTTGGTGTGGCTCTGAATTTAGTAGCAGTGATAATAATGAGATTCGAGCTGGCATTTTATTCAACCGTTTCACAATTGAATACTCACTATATTTTACCAGCTTTAAGAATTCACAAACTTCTCTTTTTGATACTGGCTTCGGATGATCTTTTTCAGGTTCTATTTCAGGATTATTTCATCTTGCTCTTTTTTTAGCCTTCTCTTTTCTAGATCTCTAGCATTTCTGAAGTGTAACACCTTTCACTTCGAGTAATGCCTCTTACACCAGTTATATTGGAAGCGTCGACTTTGGAGACTTTTTCTTCCTGTCCTTGAACTATAGTGTCACAGCTATATCTCTAAGGTACTACTTTATCATCCTTGTACAAAAAAAGAGTCGAGACTTTAAAAGTTATCGACCTGGGGATGAGTTTATCTATGATTAACTTTGATTTGTTCCCACACTGAATTGTCACTGGTTTTGGAAATAACTTCACAGGCCTATCAGTCATGTACACCTCAACATTCTTTAATTCTTTTCTTTCTTCATAGACCTCCATCTGATGTGAATCCAAAAGTTTTTACACCTATTGATGAAACTACTCACAGATCTCAATGGAATGGCTTATTACCCCATTATGATACTTACAACTAGTGCCAGCTATATATGCTCCATGATAGCTGTGTGAACTTACTAGTTGTATCATGTCTGCTCTCCGTAAAACATCGAACAGTTGGTTGAGAGGTGTCTTAATATCTGCCACTTCTTTCTTCACATGGTGCTCTTGTTCTTCACTTATAGCATTCACATTATGATTTGGTAAAGGATTGCCACTAACATTCGGTGCATTCACCTATCCGGTATTAAAGTAAATCATCCCATCCTTGATCAACCGTTGCACTTTGTGTTTCAGAGTGGTGTAATTTTTGGTGGAGTGACCAGTAATCCTATAATGGTAGTCACAGTGGGCTGTGAGATCGTACCACTTGGGGTAAGATGGCTTGAGGGGTTTCAATTTACTTGGAGCAATCAAATGACTGTTGTAAAGCTCCTTATATAATTTCGTATAAGTCATTGGAATTGGGTCAAAAATAGGTTTCTCAAGAGTAGTTCGTTGCTCTCACGAACCATTAATGGGGTTAGTTGGGCGATTTTGAGGTCTTGGGGTAGGCTGAGTGTTAGGACTGTACATGGTATTTTGAGGCCTATGAGGGGTTTGATATGTTTGGGGGTATGGTGATTGTGTAAATGGTTGGTATGGGTGAAAAAAAGTGTTATTTACAGCAGGGTAATATGACAGATATTCTGGTAGTGAATAGGGTGGATAGCCTCTAAATTACTGTCCATCAAAGCTCACAGCTTGAGCTTCAATTTCTTTCTTATTCGAAACTCTCTTGCTAGATGCTTCATTTCCTTCTAGCTTACCATTTTTTATGGTACTCTCAATAATTTCTCCTGAAATTACCATATCAGTAAAGTTTTTCGTTGCATTCCCTATCATCTTTTCATAATAGAGAGGTTTTAAAGTGCTAACAAACAACACTTAGTCTCTTTCTCGGTCAGAAGAGGTTGTACCTAAAAAGTAATATCCCTTCACCTTTGAGCATACTCTTTAAAAGACTCGTTTACTTTTTTTTTTCCAGATTCTGTAAAGACAAACGATCAGGGACCAAATCGATAATATGTCGATATTGATTGATGAAGTCATGTGTCATATCGCTCCAAGAGCGAATGCGGGTTCTATCCAACTAAACATACTATCTGGCCGTAAAGCCAGTAAGACTATCCTAAAAGACATGCATTAATAGTTTTTCATCATGAGCATGAGCTGCTATCTTTCAACAATACATTGTGATGTGAGTTTTGGGGCACTTTGTACCATCATATTTTTTAAATTTTGGTACTTTAAACTTATGGAGAATAACCACATCAGGGACTAGATAGAGCTCAGCAGCATCAACTGACCCATAAAAGCTAAATCCTTTCACAGCCCGTAGCCTTTGCTCTAGCATACTAATCTTGGAGCTTTCTTGAACTTCCACTTTTATCTTTTCTTTCTCCTTTTCTTTTAAATCATCTAGATCAGGAATTAGTTCTACTACCTTTTCAGTGAAGACATGATTTATATAGCTATTATATTGCCTTGGGTTGGAAGCTGATAGCATTCCAAGATATGTTGGATATGCGAAGTGTTGTGACAAGACCTCTTGAGCAGACTGGGCTTGAGGTGGGCCAAAACCTGGAGGATATAAAGGGTCAGCCACTTCTTGCAATGGGGGAACTTGTTGGCTTGCATTTTTTTCAATTCATTTTCCTTTATTCATGTTATTAAGAGCATCCAGAATCTTGCTCAGCTCACTTTCAATCTTCTTCTGTGCTTTTTCTATCTTTTCAAATCTATGAAAATTTTTTTGCTCCATTTGTCTTGCTCTGGATCTTGTGTTGTATCGATGGGTAGGGTTCTCGCTAGATGAAGCTATCCTTGAACTTTGAGTATCATATCTTAGAATTAGTAAATTTACATGATTATCACATGGTTACTTTGTTAAGTGTAATGAATGAAAATGCAATGAATGAAAAATGTATGCAAAGAACATTTGCCTTAAAAAACTATATTCAACTAAAAGATTTCATTTATTCCAAAAAAAAACTTTTATCTATATTAAGTTTATCATCCTAGAATTATAGCCATAAAATTATTTGATCTGTTCATACTGGGCCTTGGCTTCTTCTATGAAGTTCAACAGACGTTGTCCATGTTCTCCTACTGAGGTCACCACTTGTCTTAATGCCTTTGCCTCTTCCACCATCTCTCTTGCCTTACATACCCCTTTATGAATTTGGGTTGTTAAATGCTCAATGTATTTTTGCCTTCCTAAGTTCTCTCTTTTACCACACCAGACTTGGTATGATAATTCTCTATGTTATTTAACCAATGCAGCGATGTGGTCTCCTTGTTCATCCAACTTCTAATTTAGCCTGCTTAAATAATTGTTTAGCATGTTAATTTTTACTTGTGTTTCGGTACTTTCTTCTTCCAATTCGGCATATTCTTGCTTCAATCTTGTATTTTCCTAAGTCAGCTCAACAATGGTTATCTCTTTGGCCCTTTTTCTCACACATACCCTTTTGTGCTCTTTGTGTAACTTTGCTAGATCTTCAATAACTGTATCACGTTCTCTAGCAATCTTGTGAACTTTAACTTCATAACTTTCAGCTCTATCTTTCCACTGGGCTTTTTCTTCTTGAAGCTTCTGGATTTTTTACTTTAACTGGCCCTTTTCAAACTTAAATTCTTTTGTTGCCAGCTCTAATTCTGATAGTGTTTTTTCAAGTTTTTCTTTTGTTGGTGGTTGAGATATTTCATAGGTGAATACTATTTCTTGTCTTCTTTTTATTCTCCAAACCAAGTACCTTGGGGTGACTTTATCAATAAATGATCCAGGACTCACTCTTCGAGGATTTTTCCATGCTTTAATCATCTCATTCATCCTCTGAAATGCTTTTGGCTCACTGTAAGAGAAATCTAACTGATAAAGCCCATAAGTCATAGGAATGAATTGTTCTCCCCCAAATTGCCTTCTCACTAGGAATGGTGCATAATTCGTCACTCCCCATAAACCCAAAAGTGGGACCACTGTACTATCCCTACATTGATACAACATAAGCTCATGATTCATCCGTGAGGCCAACCATCTTACCCTAGCACTTTTTAACTTTTGTAGGAAAGTTATCATTCTTGTTTAGACTTTCAGTTTGACCATCCACTTTCACAAAAATTTTTGATCGAAACACGATTACAGATATAAAGCTTCGAGAAAGCACCATTTCCCTGTTCAAAATGGCTTTTCAACCACAAGTACAATAATTGTATGCAACATATGAAGCCTCCTCCATTCCGACGACAATAACTTAAAGATCTAATAGTCTTTGCTAATATTACCGTTGAAGGATTACAGCCATTGATCACATTCTCGAAGAAGTCCCAAAATCTTTGGAAAGATTACCAGTCCGATATGGCTAAGGTAAATATATCTAACCCCTGTTCTTCATTGGCATGTTGCATCAGAAACTCATGAAAGAACTTCCAAGGTAGGCAAACCTATTCTTGTTTCTTCTTCGTATGAGAATCCATAATTTTCTTGTCTATCCCCATAAGTTGAGCCAGACTTTTACGAAATCCTGACTTATGTTTTTTGACATATATCTTGTAAGGAGTCTTGAGATGCAAACCCAATAAGATCGTATATTCTTCGATGGTGAGAGTCATAACAGCTTCATTAAAGATGAAACACTTGTATGCAAGATCCCAGAATTATGTTATAGCTCTGATTAGTTAGTCATCAACAACTACTGCTAAATGGTGTGCTATATGCCCATGTCTCTGGCAAAACTGCTCTTATCTTGACGGACTCATCTTCTTCCAGATATCAACCAAATCTTTTAGATTATTCTATTTAAAGAGGATAGATGTTTCTTGAGACAAAGTGAATCATACCCGATTGGCAAGCAATCTCTCATCTTCAGTTGAATCTTTTTTGACTGGGCCCTTACTTCATTGGGTGTTCCATAGGGTGCTAATATGGATGAAGAGCAAACTAAGCGTTCATTGGCATCCATGAAAAAAATTTATTGAAGACCGTTTTTCAAGCAAATGTTCTTTATGCAACTTTATGATATGCGTATGAACCAATGCAAAAGAATAAGAAAAAGGTTAGTATACCCAAAAAAAAGAATAAATAACTAAGTAAATTTAAACATCAAACAAAGTAAAATGGATGAATCCTATGCTTTTGGTCAATTCTAAAAGGGAAGAGTGATGGCTCTATCTATAGGTTAGGCGCTCTTAAGGTTTACTATATGCGATTTTAAGGTCAAAGTCTAAAGGTCCTCAAATTGTTTCTTATATCCTTGTCTATCACAGACTAGTAAGGCACCCTAATCCTCACCCATTACAGGTTACAAGCGAAAAAGGTTCAATTTAAGTGGGAGTATTTCGCTAGCCACTGTAGAGGCATTAGACCTCACGAAAGCAATAGGTATTTTACTCCCTCCTAGAGGGCCGGATCTTGGGTGTAGAGCTCATGTTATGCACATGCATATGAATGATATAATTAACAAGGTAAATAAACATAAATGAATAATAATACATATATACAAAAAGGTTCAATTTTATTAGGCTTTTGGATAACACAAATTATTTGCTGGCCTGACTTTTAAAGTCCCCAGTAGAGTCGCCAAGCTGTCATAACGTCTAGATCCGGGGATCTATCGCTAGACATTGGCTTTTAGGAGTCGCCACCAATCTTTTTTATCTAGGTGCGATTGGCCACCTAAAGAATCTGTCCTTTCAGGGAACACCTAAGTTTAAGGGTCCTTAAAAGAATAGGTTCAGGTCTACTAACTAAAATAGGATTCGGGAGTTCGATTACGTGTGAGAAAGGTTATAGCACCCTCACAACGCCCATCAAAAGATGGTACCAGCTTAAATTTGTGTTATCCAATGAGCCTTAAAATTTTACTAAGTAATTAATTATTGAAAATTATTCTTAATTGACTCTAATACTTTTAGCAAAAAATTGAGAAAATCCTCTCACCTCAAGAGTATGCAAGGAAAACTACTGTGTCACTTGCAGAGGCTCCATCGTCGGATAATTTTAAAAAAAATAAAAATAAAAAAAGAAGAAAAGAATGATTGTTCTTATGCAGGAAAAATTGATACTTTCAACTTTTCCCTAAAAATATTCTTTTGAAATTTTAATTTCTAGGAAAATTGATACTTTTAACTTTTCCTCAAAAATTGATTTTTTTAAAAATTTATTTTTTAAGGAAAATTGATACTTTCAACTTTTCCTCAAAAATTGATTTTTTGAAAATTTAATTTTAAGAAAAATTGATACTTTCAACTTTTTCCCAAAAATATTTTTTGGAAACTTTTATTTTTGAGGAAAATTGATCTTTCAACTTTTTCCCAAAAATATTTTTTTTGAAAACTTTGATTTTCAAGAAAAATTGATACTTTCAACTTTTCCCTAAAAATATTTTTTTGAAAACTTTAATTTTCAAGGAAAATTGATACTTTCAACTTTTACCCAAAAATATTTTTTGAAAACTTTGATTTTCAAGAAAAATTGATACTTTCAACTTTTTCTCAAAAACCTTTTTTGAAATTTTATTTTTAAGGAAAATTGATACTTTCAACTTTTCTCCAAAAATATTTTTTTGGATTTTATTTAAAGAAAATAAAATAATAAAACAAAATAAAAGTGAGAAATAAAAAAAATAAAGAAAAGTAAAACAAAAATAAAAATAAAATAAAGATAAAAGAACATTAAATAAACCTAATCTAATAAATAAAATAAATAAATAAATTTAAAAAAAAAACCTGGAGCGGCTCAAAAATGGCTCAGCTTGGCTCGGCTCAAAGAAGAAAAATAGCTCGGAGAAGTGGCTCGGGACGTCGGCTCGACTCGGCTAACGGCTCGGGGAAGTGGAACACGCGCGGGTCGCAAAGCGGGTCGACGTTCGGGTCGAGTCGGATCTCGATAAAATGCGTGGATCCTCTGGGTTGTTTAACGCAAAAATGACGTCGTTTTGGGAGGGTATATAAGGTCGTTTCTTTTATTTTTCAGTAGAAACCTTCTCCCCTCTCTCTCTTCTTCTTTTTTCTCTCGCTTCTCTCTAAAACGATCGAAGAACTCCAGTTGAATATTCATCGGATTCTGGAAATTTTCACTGAAATCTGAATTTTTTGTCGGAAGTTAGCCGAAAAGTTGGTCGATTTCTGGGATTCTTCACCGAAAACTAGGCAGCTGGCCGGAAACTTCAAACTTGGTCGGAATTGTCACTGAAAAATTCAATTTTCGTCGAAAAAATCATCGGAGTCTGAAAATTTTCCAGAAATTTCTAGAAAAAATTTTTGCCAAAAATCTCCAAAATTTTTTTTTCGATTCCCACAACTATTCTAACACTTCTCAACCTTCTTTTAGCCTTAAAAAATCTTCTATATGCACATTTTCTCTCAATCAGTAGCTTTTTGCTCATTGTTTTTTTTGTTTATGTTCTTCTGTTCTAGAGGGTCCCTTTTATAGGGATTGATCAGAAGAGTTTCTGATCAATCCCTATTCCTTTTTGGATAGGGATTCAATCTTTGAATCCAATTTGGATTCTAATTGAATCCACATTCACAGTAGGATTCTTCAAAGATCAATCTCAATCCCAAAAAAAGAAAAAAAATAACAGATAATTAAAAATAATAATAAGATAAATAAAAAATATTACAAGATAAATAAAAAATAATAATAAATAAACTATAATATAATAATAAATATATAACTAGATAAATAAAATACATATATAGATATTAACAGAAGAAAAAAAAATAAATATAGATATACATATATTAATAAATAGCAAATACATAAAATACAAAGAAAAAATAAAAAATAAAAATAATATAAAATACAAAATAAAAGTCAAATTGGGCTTACCCATTTGGACCAAGCCCAATTGATCCGGCCTGGACCAAATTGGGTGTCTACATTAAGTATGAAAATTTTCCAAACTTTTAATTGCCAAATTTTTTAAAAACATAATTTGACTTTAATAAGACATATTATATACATGTATATTACTTCTGCCTACAAAAAATTTCCACTGTTACCATTGTTTTTTTAAGTGAAAAATAGCAAATATATTAAAAAAATTTTCAAAAAAAATGATGAATATTAGTATATAGAAATCATAATAATTATGCATCACATTATCAATAGGTTTAAGTCATTGTTAATAGTTGTTTTATGGCTTATTGTTACTTGAGCTTACTTTTTTTCTTATTTATTGGAAATCTCTTTTTTTCGTAAAATTTTATATATGTTCGAGAAAATTCTTTCAAATTTAACACATTAAAAAAGGAATACTTCACATTAAAATATAGAAAATAAAAGATCAAATTATAATTAAAATAAAAAATAAAGAAACCAATATAATAAAATAAAATAAAAATATTATAGAAATTCATAAAGCATAAAGAAACGACCAACTATTTATCTATTTTTGAAAGTAGACATTTAAAGTAACATCCCACATAATCTATGGTAACAATTTTTAAAGAAACAAAGCAACAAACCAAAATAATGTAATAGCAAAGCAACATTTCTCATGAATCTTGTATTTTAAAAGTTTGAATCACAATTAGTCAAAGATTGCTTGAAAGAAGTATGGTATTAGATTTATTGACTTTTCAATTTGACTTCTTTCTTTTTTAATTTTAGCAATCAATCACAATCATATGAGACACTCATTTTCTAAGTATAGATAGTAAGGTAAAATAAAAGCTTTTCATTGCATTCTTTGAGGTGTTTGTGTTTTCTAATCCTTTTATAGCTGTAAAATTTAAAGCATTAGTAAAATGGTTTTTTGGTCATAGGCATAGGAATGGTTTAAGTAGTTTATATCAATTTTTTGCTAAAATTTATTTATGCTTAATGACTATTTATTTGGTAGAAAATCATAAGTCACAATACAATTAAAAGTCGATAATATAAATGTTAGATAACCAAAGATTTATAAAATAAATTATATACTATATAAATAATCATAAATCCTGTATTATCTAAATTATGTTATTAAGGGACTATAACCTATCTTTAGTTATAAGCAAATTCAGTGCAAAAGAATCATCAATCATACATTATATACTGTATAAATAAATTCACAAAATAAAATATTGAGATATTGAAATTAGATAAAACTGCAAACTTTATTAAATTATTTTCGTGTCAGGAAACTTGAAATTTTAAAAACATGGATCATAGTTCAAAGGTAGAGTAAACATCATGCCAATCAATATAAGATCTAGTCGATTTTTGCCAAATTGTCAAGCATTGATAATATATATATATATATATATATTAGCTATATCCAATTATATTGATCCTGTTGACAAATTTCTTCATTTTGCTAACATTTTGCTCAAGGACCATTCTGGAGTTGATATTTTGTTCCCTCTCTATTTCACTCATCATGTTTGCTTCTTCAAGTGCAATTTGAGCATGTTGCAATTTCTCAAAACTTACATCATGCACTACACATTCATGGGTTGGTTTTAATTCCAACATGGCTTGCTTGGTTGCTAATTGTTTTGCCTCCACTTCATTGGTAGTTGGCGTGCCAAAATAAAAAAAATAATATAATTTTTTGTATCTTCTAAATGCATCTCTACCTTAGCTTGAAAATTTCCAATCAAGTCCTCCTTAACGGTGTAGATGGGTACACTCAATTGTAGATCATAGCTCATCCTCTGAAGTGCTTCCTTGAAGCTTATTCATATAATGGTTCCCATACTTTCTAGTGTAACAATGATGCAACAACAAATAAACCAAATCTACAAAGAATAAAAAAGTAAGAAATGTGTTAAACCCATTTAAATAAAGTTAACAGAAATCCAAAAAATTTAGAAATTAAAGTTACGGATTTTAGAAACATAATCCACTCAAGTCATATGCTGTTTTCCATTTCAAAGTTTGGCTATTTAGAGTTTGAATTAGGAAATTCACTTAATATGTGAGATAGAAGAGACATTGGCCTTGAATATTTCCAATCATCTTAAATAGCTATTAAAAAAAAGGTATAGTGGTTGATAATTATTATTTAATGTGGAATTGTAATAGACATAACTTCTTGTAAAATTTCAATTATCTCAAAATAAATAGCTAATAATGTAAATTTATTTGTATATGAGAAATATATGAAGAGATATTGTCACATCTTTGGTTAAAAATATAGGTTACGATAAACATTGATTAACCATCATTGTGCAATAAATGAAAATATATAATTTGTCTACATATTCAAAATAAATTGAATCTAAAAAAATAAAGAAATTATTAAATATATGGATTTGAAAAACATGCAATACACAAGTAATACACTTTTTTTTTTTTTCAAAATTTGACTATTTATAGAGTTTGGATTAGTAAATATGTTTAATATGTGGGATAAAAGATATATTGACATTTAGGTAAATATTTTCAATCATCTAAAATGAAAATTACGTTAAATCAAATGGTATATAATGGTTGATATTATCTTTAACGGCTTGACCTAGTGATCAAATAAGTCTTAAAAAGACATAAGGTTGGGGTTCGACCCCAACCTCCTCCCCTTCCCCCTTGATGTATGGCTCTGCTCTCATTGAAATCATAAAAATAATGGTTGATATTTATTATTTAATAAAGAATAATTATTAATAATCTATGGCCAACCATTTTGCATTCTTATTTCTATTTTTATGCATTAAGTGATATTATAAATAACAAGAATTAAATAATGTCCCATTTATGGTTGTTTGGACTTTGTGTCATGATTCAATAAAACAATTGCATTTTGCATTTTACTTTTTTGTTTGACATATGAAGAATTCTTTTTGATGTGACCTTGTCACGTATAAGTTATTAACACAGGATAAGATTATAACTCAATTTTATGTTTATTTATAAGATTCTATAAATATTAAGATTTTTTTTGCATCATTTTAATTTTTATGTTTATTTATAGTATGTAATATTCAAAATAAATTAACTTAAAAACTTTAATTTATAATGGTAATGATTTAAATCTAAAATTTTTTCAAATTTTTAATTGCCAAATTTTTTAAAAACATAATTTAACTTTAATAAGACATACCACATATATATATATATATATATCACTTCTGACTACAAAAAATTTCCACCATTTCCATTGTTTTTTTAAGTGAAAAATATCAAATATATTAATAAAAAATTTTCAAAAAAAATAGTGAATATTGGTCTATAAAAATCATAATAGTTAAGCATCACATTATCAATAGGTTTAAGTTGTCATTGATAGCTGTTTCATGGCTTATTGTTACTTTTTTTCTCATTTATTGAGAATCTCTTTTATCGTAAAATTTTATATACGTTAAGAAAATTCTTTCAAATTAAATGCATGAGAAAAGGAATATTTTATACTAAAATATAGAAACTAAAAAATCAAATTATAATTAAAATAAAAAATAAAGAAACCAAGATAACAAAATAAAACTAAAATATTATACAAATTCATATAGTATAAAGAAACAACCAACTATTTATCATTGTTGAAAGTAAACATTCAAAGTAACAACCCACTTAATCTATGATAAATATTTTTTAAAAAACAAAGCAACAAACCAAAATAATATAATAACATAATAACATTTCTCATGAATCTTGTATTTTAAATGTTTGAATCATAATTATTTTTTGGCCAATGACTCCTTAATAGCTGAAGAAAAGAAAAGAACAACAGGACCATACGAATCCAAATAATTCCTAAAAGAATGTGACAATTAATCTTAGTAAGAGTGTTTATCAGATAATTAATAAATTAATTAAAAAGTAATGGAATTAATCATGATAAATCATAATTTACTTGTAATTATTATTTTTGATCGTGCCAAATGATGCATCTTCATCATCATTAGCCTGCAAATTTTTTTACTAAAAAAGTGTGCAATTAGTACACAAAAGAGAAGAAAATATTCGAAAAATTTTTAGATTTTTTCACTATAATAATTTAAAGGTTTTCACCTTGCGCTCTTTTCCATGAGTCAGATTGTTTGAAAGAAATGTAGTGTTGGATTAATTGATTTTTCAATTTGAATTCTTTCTCTTTCAATTTTATCAATCAATCACGATCAAATGAGACACTCATTTTCTAAATATAGATAGTAAGGTAAGGCAAAGCTTTTCAATACATTCTTTGTCATGTTTGAATTTTCTAATCCTTTTATAGCGTTAAAATTTAAGGCATTGTAATGGTTTTTTGGTCATAAGCTTAGGAATGGCTTAAGTAGTTTATATATATTTTTTTTTTGATAAAATTTATGTATGCTTGATGACTATTTATGTAGTAGAAAATCATAAGTTACAATAAGATTAAAAGTCAAGAACATAAATATTAGATAACCAAAGATTTATAAAACAATCAATAACGAAATTTAAATTAGCATAAATACATGAAAATCAAAAGTTAATAATTTATACAAATGCTATGTAACGAAAAATCTAATGTGTTATAATTCATATAACAAAGTTTGGAGATTTTAATATTAAATTTATGTAAAGAATGTTTTTTTACCATGCCTCACACTTATTGAACAATATTCTTTTGGAGTTTAATAATATTTATTATTAGAAACGTATTTATATTTGGGAATTAGAAAGATCATTAACTTAAAAAAATAATAAAATATAAATTAGAAACATATTTATATTCAAGATTCCAGATTAAGCTAGGAAAATAAGTTACATTGTAATTCTATAAATACCATGGTTTGATAAAAAGAAAAAGGTAATAATGAATTTTATTTCTAAAATTATTAGATAATAAATTTACATTATTAGTTATTTATTTTGAGATAATTGAAAAATTTTAAGAAATTATGTCTATTACAATTCCACATTAAAAGCTAAACGTTAGAAAGAAATAAATTTGCCTTTATCCTTTTTTCATCCAAAACTATATTTATCTTAATAACGATTGAGTATTAAAAGTAGACTCTTTAGTAAATTATCTATTTAATGAAAAGTACATTTCAATATTGAAACATAAAGTAAAGAAATAACAAATTCAATTAAAACTTTAAATATAATTTAAATAGGAGTCCACGTTTATAAACATATTATTTAAATTTAAATTTTATCTTGAAATTCAACTTTGATTACCACATGACTAAAATTAATTTGTTCAAAAAATAATTTCATAAAAAATCAATCATACATCACAATGATAAAGTGTAATTTTTTTTCCTTCTCATTTAATTGATTTCATATATATATATATTTTATCATTTTAGCATATGGATATAAAAAATACAAGAATATTCATATCTTAAATTTTTTTTAATGATATAGAAGCTTCAAATTTTGAATACAAAAACTCACATTCTTAAAACCAAAATTAGAGTTTCATATAAGTAATGATCTTTTTTATCAAATAAGCTATCTCTTCCTCAAAAACTAAAATCATGAATGTTCAATTTCAAAATAAATGGTAGCTCGTAATTGGTATAGTCTAAAAATCTCTACATTAACATTTGTATATAAAATGTAAGTTGTTTTTATATCATAAGGAATTATGGATAGAGTAATTACATTTTGGTTTCTTTTCTCAAAAGACATATACATATGAATTTTGATTTTCAAGACAATTTAAATAACTATTTATTATAAATTGGGATTTAAGATGTATTAATTTTTATCCTCTTAAAAATAATTTAACTTAAATATTCTAATAAAAGTAATAAACATTTTCATAGTGAAAAATCACCTTTTTCCCTTAGTTTAAAGTAAATAGAGACTTTTAGTCGTGTAACGTTTATTAGTTCCTAACTTTTGATTTTCTTTTTATTTATACTTCTTAAAACCTTAATTTGTTAACTTTTTATAAACTTTTGCTTATCTAATATGTATATTATTAATTTTTTATTTTCTTTTGACTTATGGTTCTATTATACCTAAATGTAAAGTTAAATGGAATGATGTTTGGTTGCATCAATTTTTTCTTTTTACATAAATTATAAACCTAAATTTCTTAATTTTATTACATAATACTCAATAGACATTTGGTTACCTATTATTATTTGTTAACTTTTTTTATAATCCTTTGGTTGTCTAACATATATATTCTTAACATTATTAATATCCTTAAATCATCATTAATAGTTTTTTCATACCTTATTGTTACTTAATAAGAGTTTTTTTTCCCTAAATTCTTGGAAATTTATTTTATAATAAAATTTGATTTTTGTCCAACAAAATTAATTTAAATTAAACACTTGAAATAAGGAATATTTTATACTAAAATATAAAAAATAAGATCATATTATAATTAAAATAAAAAATAAAGAGTTCAAGATAATAAAATAATAGTAAAATAGCGTATAAATTTAGAGTGTATAAAGCAACAATAAAGTAATATGAATATATATTTCTTTAAAGAGAAACTTTTAGAATTTAGAAAATTTATATATATTATGCATATATATTATTTAAGTATTCAAAAAAGCATAATTAAATGTAAAAAGAAAAATCAAATGTGGAGAAACATCCAAAATATCCAAACGAAACCATACAAAAATAGAGTAAAATGTTTTAAAATATAATGAAATAAACAAAAACTTATCCATCATTAAGGTCAGCACCATTGAAAGTAAGTAAATCATCCAAAGTTGCAAAATCAACAATCCTTTTTTTCCTTAAAAAAAAAAAGCAAACACGATAAATTCTAAAAATATATATATGTAATAAAGAGAAATCCATTGCCTTCTTTTCATTACCCATTGCTTTACAACAATAACATCATGTATCTGGGGATCCACCGTTCCGTTAAAAGTAGAGTTTATCTCATAAATTTCTCCTTCATTAACATGCTTAATTGTTGAACCATCCATCAATCAATTAGAAACACTTATTTCCTATATAGCATTTCACTCTAAGATCAAACATTTAAACAACTATCATATATAAAATTATATTAAAATAAATAAATAAATATATATACAAACTTACAAACGTTTCCAAATTGGTAGATATTGTCATAACGTCTAGATCCGGGGATCTATCGCTAGACATTGACTTAAGGAGTCGCCACCAATCTTTTTTATCTAGGTGCGATTGGTCACCTAAGGAATCTGTCCTTTCAGGGAACACCTAAAATTAAGGGTCCCTAAAAGAATAGGTTCAGGTCTACTAACCAGAATAGGGTTCGGGAGTTCGGTTACGTGTGAGGAAGGTTATAGCACCCTCACAACGCCCATCAAAAGATGGTACCAGCTGAAATTTATGTTATCCAATGAGCCTTAAAATTTTACCAAGTAATTAATTATTGGAAATTTTTCTCAATTGACTATAATACTTTTAGCAGAAAATTGAGAAAATTTCCTCACCTCAAAAGTATGCAAGAAAAACTACTGTTTCACTTGCAGAGGCTCCGTCGTCGGATTAGTCAAAGAAAAATCAAAATAAAAAATCAAAATAGAAAGGAATGAAAGAATGATTTTTTTCTGTGTAGGAAAAATTGATACTTTCAACTTTTCCCCAAAAATATTTTTTGGAAATTTCGATTTTCAAGGAAAATTGATACTTTCAACTTTTCCCCAAAAATATTTTTTTGAAAATTTATTTTTTTTAAGGAAAATTGATACTTTCAACTTTTCCCTAAAAATATTTTTTTTGAAATTTTTTATTTTTATTTAAAGAAAACAGAATAATAAAAAAAGTCAAAATAAAAAAAATAAAAAAATTAAAGAAAAGTAAAACAAAAATAAAAATAAGATAAAGAAAAAATATTAAATGAATTTAATCTAATAAATAAAAATAAATAAAGATAAAACAAATAAATAAAAAATTTCAAAAAAAAAAAAACCTGGAGCGGCTCGGATCGCGGCTCGGCTCGGCTCGGCTCAAGGAAGAGAAACGGCTCGGGGGAGCGGCTTGGGAAGCTCGGCTCGACTCGGCTTAGCTCGGAGGGGATGGCACGCCCGGGTCGGGTCGGGTTCGGCAAAACACGCGGATCATCTGGGTTACTTAAGGCCAAAACGACGTCGTTTTGAGAGGGTATAAAAAGCACTTCCCTCTATTTTTCGGCAGAACTCTCCTCCCCTCTCTCTCTCTTCTTCCTTTTTTCTCTGCCTTCTCTCTAAAAGCTGAAGAACTCCGATGAAAATTTCGTCGGATTCTGGAAAAAGTCACCGGAATCTGAAAATTTCGTCGGAAGTTGGCCAGATGATCACCGGTTTTTGGGATTCTTCGCCGGAAACTGGGCAGGTCGTCGGAAACTTCAAGTTTGACGGGAATTTTCGTCAAAAAATTCAAGCTTCACCGAAAAATTCAACCCAAAACTGGAATTTTCCAAAAATTCCCAGAAAAAAAAATTCGAAAAAATTCCAAAAAATTTCTGATGATTCCTGGAACTTTCCTAACCCTTTTCTTAGCCTTCTATACTCTTCTCTACGCCTTTTCCTATCAAATCAGTAGCTTTGGCTTCTGTTTTCTGTGTGTTTATTCTGTTCCATGAGGTGCCTTTTATAGGGATTGATCAGGAGTTCCTGATCAATCCCAATTCCTCCTTGGACGGGAATTCAATCTTTGAGTCCAATCTGGACTCTTCTGATTGAATTCCCATTCACAATGGGATTCTTCAACTTTCAATCCCAACCCTCCAAAATCAAATAAAAAAAGAAAAAATAATAGATAATTAGAAAAGAAAAAAAATAATAATCAGATAATAAAAAAGAATCAGATAAAATTAACAGATAATTTTTAAAAAAAAAAGATAAACCCAAAAGTATATTACAAAAAATAATAATAATAATATAATAATAATAATAATAAATATATAAATATATACATATAAATCTATTCTAAATAAAAATAAATAAATACAAATATACAAAAGAAAAAAAATACAAGATAAAAATTCAATTGGGCCTTACTCATTTGGGCCAAGCCCAATTGATCTGGGCCTGGACCCAATTGGGTGTCTACAGCTGCCCCTCTTTGCACATTTTCTGTGAAATAGAAATTGCGCAAAGACGTAGACACCCAATCAAGATTCAACTCAACATTTTCATTTATTTTTATATTTTTTGTTGTTTTTTGTTTGTTTGTTTGTTTGTTTGTTTTTTTTTATTTTTATTTTTTTTTACCAAAGCTCCTCTAAACAGAGGCTCAACGACTTTGAAAAGTAAATTGCTCCTCTAAACAGAGCAACGAAACTTTGGAAAGTAAATTGCTCTTCTAAACAGAGGCACCACGACTTTGAAAAGTAAATTGCTCCTCTCAACAGAGGCACCACGACTTTGAAAAATAAATTGCTCCTCTAAACAGAGGCATCACGACTTTGAAAAGTAAATTGCTCCTCTCAACAGAGGCACCACGACTTTGAAAAGTAAATTGCTCCTTTAAACAGAGGCACCACGACTTTGGAAAATAAATTGCTCCTCTAAACAGAGGCACCACGACTTTGGAAAGTAAATTGCTCCTCTCAACAGAGGCACCACGACTTTGAAAAATAAATTGCTCCTCTAAACAGAGGCACCACGACTTTGGAAAGTAAATTGCTCCTATCAACAGAGGCACCACGACTTTGAAAAGTAAATTGCTCCTCTCAACAGAGGCACCACGACTTTGGAAAATAAATACTCCTTGACAATCATGTCCAAATGAGTTAAAAGTTGTGTTTGAGGGAATTTCAGGAGATCATGCCCAAAGGTCTTATAAATCAACCCTGATACTAAAAGACATCCTATTTCAAGGATTAGGAACTTACCTGACAATCTTTTTCTTTTTTTTTCAATTTTGTAAAGTATCTTCATATCTGTCTTCTTCATGTGGGATGTTGGAATACCCCTGCTTCTTGAATTTATTCACTATACTTTCCTGAAAGTAGTGTATGCTATGCAAATGCATATGAATTTCAATGTATGCTATGCAAATGTTGGTCAATTAATTCCTGTTCAATGTATGGTACTCAAATTTCTCAAGCTCTTTTCTTAGGCATCAAGCCCTTTGATTCTTCAGAGATCCAATTACACTGCTCTTCTAAGATCGAACCAGTGTAGCTCTCAATTGTCTATTCCACTCACATTCTTCCTTGTTCAGTTTCTCAATACTTTGGAATAAGCTTCATCAATCGATCATCACTTGACCATCATTCAATGAATTTCTCAGCAATAATAAATTTTCAAAATAAGTTTCATCCACCATCATTGGGTCATTACTTATAGGTGTCTCAGCATTAACCATTCCAAAACAAACTCTGTCCACTGATTGTCTTCATCATTCAATCATAACTTGCAAGTCATATCGATCAATTCATCACTTTTCAAGATTTGCCCCATTATATTCTTCATTTGATCACATCATATATCTTTTCAAATCATCTCTTTTAGGTTTCTACCACCATCATCTTAGATTTCTTTTCAAATGAATACAAGACTCTTTTAAGCACATATTCATTCATTCATTATCATTTCAATTCTTGACAAATACAATGCAATCAAGCATTTTCTCAATTCATTCTATGGGTGAAACAATAAGAGAACAGAAGGTGAATTATCAATGAAGATCTATTTTGGTATAAAACAAATGGGAAAGGGAATAAATTGGATGTCATTGAGATGGATGGTATGTCCGAATGATGAATATTCAGACAATTCTCAACATTAATCTAGGATTCTTTTTCAAAAACTCATTTCATTTACTGTTGAAGTCATCTTGAGCTTGGCGAACTTTGCCCCAGTCTTTGAGGGATCTTCAGATGTCTTTGATCTTTCATTCATGTGAACCATTTGACCTGGATCTTTTTTTTTCTACCAAAATCACCCTTTCAGGTTTTCAATTTGAATCTCTTTTTTCATTTTCTTTTTTTTTTTTTCATTTTTTTTTCATCATCTTTTTTCTTTTTTTCTCATTTTTCATCAAACTTTAGAGCAATGTAGCATGATTCCATTGCTTCATCATGAGCATACCTTTGCTCAACATATGATCATTCAAGTTGAGTATTCACACTTGATCCAAATGGACTTTTCAAGGTTGTAATGTAGGCCAAGGTGAAGGGTCATAAAAAAAATAGATATAATAGGCTTAAAACATATAATAAAAAGGTTCAAGACCGAAGGATCATTTGAAGCAGCTTGGCATTTTGCCCCCACATCATTTTTTTCTCACACAAAGGATTCTCATTACTTTACCCCAAGTCATGTGTGGCATTTATTTTTTCTTTTTCTTTTTTTTTTATTTTTGAGACCTTTTGTGAAAATTTTCAAAAATTACCCCCTAGTGTAGAGGGTGATCCTTGGTTAGGGTTCTCAGGAAAAAAAATCATAACAGGCTCAAAGAGGTAGCAATAAATGGTTTTTCGAATGGTAAAAGAAAGATGGCCATTTTTCATCTCAATTGTGAATACCTTTCTTGAATATCATCTATTGAACAAAGCTCATGAACCTGTATAAAAGATTGCACATCTTCAAGACATATCTCTTTCACCTCCAGTGATGGCTTTTTTTGCTCAAATCATCTTCTCATATTAAATGTGGATGAGTTCTCGAAACTAAATCCCAAAATTATTGTTATCATTGTCTAAATATTCATCATCTGAAATTTAAGAATGAGAATGTAAAGTTATGAAAGGTAACGGAGCATGGAGTAATGGTCAAGTGAAATAGAAAAATGTAATGAAATGCATTGACTTGCCTTTATTAAAATGATAACAAGTGAAGTCATATTGCAAAAAGAAATTTAACATTATTTGAAAAGAAATCCTAAAATGACAGAAGAAAACTTTCAACCAGCTTTATCTCCATTTTTTAAAATTGTCCCCTTATGCGATCAGGTGAAGAATCTCTATTGACATCTTGCCTCTCAATTCATTGTGACTCTTCAGCCCCTTTCTGTTCTTGACTTTCACTCAGAGCGCTAACATTAGATGTTATTGCTTTTCCTTTATCAAAACTTACCATTCCATCATTGATCAATCGTTGCACCTTATACTTTAAAGCAGTGCAATTTTCAGTAGAATGGCCAGTAATTCCATAGTGATAGTCACAGTGGGCTGTAGGATCATACCACTTTGGGTAGGGTGGTTTAAGCGGCTCCACATGGCTGGGGGCAATCAAGTGGCTATTATAGAGTTCTCGATATAACTCTGTATAAGTCATAGGGATTGAATCAAATACAAGTTTTTCTCGAGTAGTTCGTTGTTCTCGTGAACCACTTGCTGGGTTAATAGGGCGAACTTGGGTTATTGCAGGAGCTTGAATGTTGAGGCTGTATGTGAGATCTTGAGGGCTATAAATTGATCGGCATGTGGATGAATAAGGTGGTTGTGGAGCTAGCTGGTATGGGTAGGATGAGGCATTATTCACAGCAGGATAGTATGGAGAGTAACCTTGGGATGGATAGGGTTGATAACCCCTGAATTGTTGTCTATCAAAGCTCACAACTTGAGCTTCAACTTCCTTCTTTTCTGATGCCTTCTTGGTTTTTCCTCCTTTCAACTTATCATTTTTTATGGCATTTTCAATAATTTCTCCAGAAATCACCATATCAGCAAAATTCTTTGTTACATTCCCTATCATCTTTTCATAATAGGAAGGTTTCAAAGTGCTAACAAACAATACAGTAGTCTCTTTTTCTGTCAATGGAGGTTGTACCTGTAAAACTATATCTCTCCATCTCTGGGCGTATTCTTTAAAAGACTCGTTTGTCTTTTTCTCCAGATTCTGTAAAGACAAACGATCAGGGGCCAAATCGATAATATGTCGATATTGACTGATGAAGTTATGTGCCATATCGCTCCAGGAGCGAATGTGGGTCCTATCCAACTGAACATACCACCTGGCAACAGAACCAGTAAGGCTATCCTGGAAGACATGCATCAAAAGTTTTTCATCATGTGCATGAGCTGCCATTTTCTGCAATACATGGTGATGTGGGTTTTGAGGCACTTTGTACCGTCATATTTTTTAAACTTCGGTACTTTGAACTTATAGGGGATAACCACATCAGGAACTAGGCAGAGCCCAGCAGCATCAACTGACCCATAAAAGCTAAATCCTTTCACAACCCGTAACCTCTGCTCTAGCATGCTAATTTTGGAGCTTTCCTGAACTTTCACTCTTATCTTTTCTTTTTCCTTCTCCTTTAAATCATCTAGATCAGGAACTGGTTCTACTACTTTTTCAGTGAATACAGGATTTATATAGCTATTATACTGCCCTGGGTTGAAAGCTGATGGCATTCCAAGATATGCGAAATGTTGTGGCGGGACCTCTTGGGCAGACTAGGCTTGAGGTGGACCAAAACTTGGAGGGTATAAAGGGTCAGCCACTTCTTGCTGGCTTTCAACTCCTTTTCCTTTATTCATGTTATTAAGGGCCTCCAGAATCTTGCTTAGTTCACTTTCAATCTTTTCCTAAACTTTTTCTAGCTTTTCAAATCTATGAGAACTTTCCTCTTCCATTTGCCTTGCTCTGGATCTTGTGTTGTATGGATGAGCAGGGTTTTCGCTAGATGGAGCTATCCTCGAACCTTGAGTACCATACTTATGATTAGAAATGTTATGCAGTGCCTTATGTATGATGCTTTGATACACAAATGAAATGTACATTTTTTGAATGAAATCTAGTATGAAATGAATGCAAAAGATTGTGTTGAAACATGATCATGAAAAGAATACACATGCATACAATCAAACAAACAACATAGTTAGTTTCGTGGATGAAATGTAAGTGATGCTGATGCATAATGTTACATATGATAAAAATAATACACAAAGTTAAGCAATCAAAATGATTAGATAAACACCCTTTTGTGTCCTAATTTTAGGGTATATCATTGGGTAGAAAGAGCTCTATCCTAGGTGTAGGCACTTTTAAAGTTCACTACATGCAGTTTTAAGGTCAGAGTTTAAAGGTCCTCAAATTGCTCCTTACATCCCTGTCCATCACAGACTAGTAAGGCACCCTAATCCTCACCCATTATAGGCTACAAGCGAAAAAGGTTTAATTTGAGTGGGAGTATTTTGCTAGCCACTGCGGAGGCATTAGACCTCACGAAAGCAATAGGTACTTTACTCCCTCCTAGAGGGACGGAGCTCGGGTGTAGAGCTCATGTTATGCACATGCACATGAATGACATAATGAACAAAGCAAATAAACATGAATGAATAATAACACATATATACAAAAAGGTTCAATTTTATTAGGCTTTTGGATAACACAAATTATTTGCTGGCCTGACTTTCAAAATCTCCAGCGGAGTCGCCAAGCTGTCATAACGTCTAGATCTGGGGATATATCACTAGACATTGACTTAAGGAGTCGCCACCAATCTTTTTTATCTATGTGCGATTGACCACCTAAGGAATCTGTCCTTTCAGGGAACACCTAAAATTAAGGGTCCCTAAAAGAATAAGTTCAGGTCTACTAACCAGAACAGGGTTCGGGAGTTCGGTTATGTGTGAGGAAGGTTATAGCACCCTCACAACGCCCATCAAAAGATGGTACCAGCTGAAATTTGTGTTATCCAATGAGCCTTAAAATTTTACCAAGTAATTAATTATTAGAAATTTTTCTCAATTGACTCTAATACTTTTAGCAGAAAATTGAAAAAATTTCCTCACCTCAAGAGTATGCAAGAAAAACTACTGTTTCACTTGCAGAGGCTCCGTCGTCGGATTAGTCAAAGAAAAATCAAAATAAAAAATCAAAATAGAAAGGAATGAAAGAATGATTTTTTTTTTGTGTAGGAAAAATTGATATTTTCAACTTTTTCTCAAAAATATTTTTTGAAAATTTCGATTTTCAAGGAAAATTGATACTTTTAACTTTTCCTCAAAAATCCTTTATTTGAAAATTTATTTCTAAGGAAAATTGATACTTTCAATTTTTTCCCAAAAATATTTTTTTGAAAATTTATTTTTTTTTTAAGGAAAATTGATACTTTCAACTTTTCCCTAAAAATATTTTTTTTGAAATTTTTTATTTTTATTTAAAGAAAATAGAATAATAAAAAAAGTGAAAATAAATAAAAATAAAAAAATTAAAGAAAAGTAAAACAAAAATAAAAACAAGATAAAGAAAAAATATTAAATGAATTTAATCTAATAAATAAAAATAAATAAAGATAAAACAAATAAATAAAAAATTTCAAAAAAAAAAAAAACCTGGAGCGGCTCGGATCGCGGCTCGGCTCGGCTCAAGGAAGAGAAACGGCTCGGTGGAGCGGCTTGGGAAGCTCGGCTCGGCTCGGCTTGGCTCGGAGGGGGTGGCACGCGCGGGTCAGGAAGCGGGTCGACGCCCGAGTCGGGTCGGGTTCGGCAAAACGCGCTGATCCTCTGGGTTACTTAAGGCCAAAACGACGTCGTTTTGAGAGGGTATAAAAGGCACTTTCCTCTATTTTTCGACAGAACGCTCTTCCCCTCTCTCTCTCTTCTTTCTTTTTTCTCTGCCTTCTCTCTAAAAGCTGAAGAACTCCAGTGGAAATTTCGTCGGATTCTAAAAAAAGTCACCGGAATCTGGAAATTTCACCGAAAGTTAACCGGAAGTTGACCGGATGATCATCGATTTCTGAGATTCTTCGTCGAAAACTGGACAAGTCGTCGGAAACTCTGGGTTACAGATACAATTATGGGTCCTTTCATTTCGCTAACAACAAAATACTCAAAATTGATATAATCTTTTTGGTGTACATCTTTTAATTAAAAAACAAAATTAGGTCCAATGAGATTGCTTAATGCAGATGGTAAAACATAATCAACAATATTTTCTTTCAAAAAAGATAAACAATGATTTACCAAATGAACTAATGAAAATAATATAAAAAAATTTAAGAAATTAAAAAGATGAAACATATTTTGCATTTGATTGAGAAGACACCAATTCATCAACGGTGACTTTTAAAAAGTTGGAAACAACATCATCAAACAAGAGAAAGTTGTAGACCCACTCAAATCTTCAACATCAACATAAATATGAAATCTATAAAACTATATCCATAATAACCAATAAGGATATTGTGAAGAAATTTTTTTAATGTACATAATCAATATATTACCTTGGTTGAGGATATTGAACAAATTTGTTGCACTTAGAACACGACATAGAACTATCCATAGGGATAACATTTTTCTTATATGTACCAACACAAGATACATACTACCAGTTATCACACATTCATATTCTAACTATTGAAGTTGTAATCAAATAGGATTCACCCTAAAAATTAAAAAAAAAAATAATTTAAAATGAAAAATATCACTTTCACTTTGGAAATTAAACTATAATTATTAATAATAAGATATAGTACAAATTGGTAACCTTATTGGTAGTAGATTGACAAAGTTGTTTCATCTCAAGAATTGTTTTTTTGATCTTGGAAGAATCAGATCAGTTTGACAACTTATGACTGTTGTTCAAATCTTCAATTATTAGAATCTTTGTAAAATACTTGTTTTTTTTTTTTTTTAAATTAAAAACTCCAACTACTTTGAAAAAAATAACAATAATAAACCAAAATCAAATAATAAAAATGGTACAAATGAGACACGTTAAACCTTACTTAAATTGAATTATATTAGAAATAGTGTTGTCCATGTAAAGTTTAGTTGACTTAGAAGAAGAAAACGATGTTACACCTGAAAAAAATTTTATTAAATTTAACAAACCAAGATAAACTATTAAAAATCATATACGTAACTATAACAACTGGAGATTAATTTCATAATTTTTTACATATTAACTAATCTCAAAAATTCTTAACAATCAAAGAAATAAATATAACAATTTGAGGTTCATTTTCCAAAGCTAAACACTTCTCTTCAAATTCAAAAATAAACTTGTCCTAAAAACCAATGTTTGCAAACCTTTCACTAAAAAAATTATTAATAAAATTTAATTCCAATAGTAACAAAATTTACTTTTTTTTATTAAATCATCCTTTTTATAAAATTACAAATCTAAAAAAAAATTAAAACAAAATTAATAACTTAAATCTTAAAAGCATAACACTATATATTTTATGGACTCGTTACCAACAGTTTGACAATGAGATAAACCCATGCCAATAACAACACCAATAATATCTAATAAAAAGTTAAATTAAAAATTATTTTAAAAAAGAAAACAAAAACTCAAAATTTTCAAAAAAGTAATATGTTAAGCATTTAGTTGAATGTTCATTCAAATGGTCATAAGCTACAAACTCGTAAACATGTCATGAGATATTTGCTCCTTCATTAAAAATATCTTTAATGATCATATTAGCATGAAAATGAATTATACTCTCATTTGCATCAATTACTCGATAATCATCTTATTTTTTATAATAGAAAATTTTTTTATAGAATATAAACCTCATTCATGAATCTTATTTTTCAATTGATATGCATTACGACTCCAAAGAATAGTGTGAATATAAAATTTCTATAAAGGTAGAAAAAAAATAAAATAAGTCAAAGAAATGAAAATAGAAACAAAAATATAACAAAAATAAGTCTTACTTATGTACCTTTTCATAAACCAACACTATTTCTGTGCTAACACGTTGTTTAGTTTTAAAATTATAAATACTCCACAATTGACAAATGTGAATTTTGATTCTCCAATCATCTTTTTCAAAAGTTAATTTATCAATTATGACATACTACAATTGGTTAAAAGGAAAATTTAAAATGAAATAAAAAAATCATGGATTATGAAAAAAAAATAATGCAAACACTAAAAAATACATCAATTTAGCTAAAAATAAAATTGAAATGCCAAACAAAAAAATAAATAAATCAGGATTAAAAATAATAAAATTACAAAATATAAACACAATAAAAACAAACCTCATGATTAGTATCATGTCAAACAAGTATTGGAAAAGAAAATTAAATACAAACATGAAATACACTTATACAATAGCTTTAACAAATAACAGTTTTAAAGAATATAAATAGAAGAAAATCAAAATTCATAAATCTATAAAAACTAAAAATTTCAATCAAATTTAATAAATAAATAGTAAAAATATTAATATTAGAAAACTAAGAGTTATTAGAAAACTAAGAGTTACAATAAATTTTAATAAATTATAGTTTTAAAAAACATAAATAGAAGAAAATCAAAAGTCAAAAATCCATTAAAAAATTAGACAACAAAAAGTCTATTTGATGAAAAATCATAAATTATAAGAAAATAAATAGTAAAAAACGTTAATATTAGAAAATAAAAGTTTTAATAAATTTTAACAAATTTAAAGAACATAAATAAAAGAAAATCAAAAGTTAGAAATCTATTAAAAAAATAGGTAACCAAAAGTCTAGTGTTTAATGCAATAAAATTAGAAGATTAAGGTTTAAAATTTGTGTAAAATGACTTGGCATTTATTACAAAAATTTCAATAAATTTTAATAAATCAATAGTAAAAAACATTAATATTACAAAACTAGAAGTTACAATAAATTTAAATAAATAATAGTTTTAAAAAACATAAATAGAAGAAAATCAAAAGTTATAAATCCATTAAAAAGTTTTAATAAATTTTAACAAATAATGGTTTTAAAATTGGGAATTTTAACCAAAAGTCTATTGTGTTTGATGTAAAAAAATTAGGAGATATAGATTTAAAGTTTATGTGAAATAACTTGGCATTTATTACAAAATATTTGAATTATATATATATATATATATGATTAGTTTTTTTCTATATGTACATTGCAAGTGAATGGTATAAAAATATTGACATATTGTATTTGTTATGACATAATATACTAATATTTTAAATGATTTTTTAAAATGATTAAACAAATAATTATAATTTAACAATTAGAAAGAAGCACGAAAAAAAAGAGTATTGGGATATCTTCAAATATAGTGAAAGAAATAAAAGAAAATTGATTAAACTTGATGTGTTAATCAATTGGACAAGAAACTAGTGTTTAAGAAACTGCCTCCCTCCATGGATGAGTTTGCTACTATATAATCTCTTTGTATTAAAAAAAAAAAAAAAAAAAAACTATACGATAGCTTTGGAATTATTCCTAACCAAGAAAATTGATTTACGGTGTAAAATAATCGATCGGAAAGACTTTGTATACAGTGCATTGGAATGCCCACGTGGAAGATTCAAATTCCATGTGTTTCAAAATGAACAATGATCTCTGGAATGTTTTTAGACTAAGGCATTCGAATGCTTGACCAAAAATATTCAAATGTTCTGTTTGAAAAGTGCTTTGGAACAAAATACAGGGCCTCTATAGAGCATATGCACAAAAATTTCAAGTAAAAAATGAGATTAAAAAAATAAATAATAAATAATAATTTCATTTATTAGATTTGTGAAAATTACAATTTCTAAAAATTCTTAAAACAAAGAAAATTTTTTTATTCTTTTATTCATAAAAAAATTCGTTTTAAAGGTCATGATGACTTGAACTTGAATTGAATAAATTTGATCTTCAGAGAAATTCGCTTCAAGGGTTTTGATACTTATTCTTGAATTGAATAAATTTAAACTTCACTTCAAGGGTTTTACACGGCATGATCCTGTATTGAATAAATTTGGACTTTATTTCAATTTTTTTTTTATAATTGGTCTTAAATTGAATAAGTTTGGATTTTGTTTCAGGAGTCTAGATGATTTGATCTTGAATTGAATAAATTTAGATTTTGTTTCAAATGTCTTGCTAACTTGATCTTGAATTGAAAGAATTTGGACTTTCCTTCGAGAGTCTTGATGATTTGGTCTTGAATTAAAATTTTGGATTTCACTTTAAGGGTCTTTGATGACATGATTTTAAATTGAAGAAATTTAGACTTCACTTCAAGTGTTTTTGATGACTTTCTTGAATCGAAGAGATTTGGACTTCATTTCAAGGGTTTTGATGACTTGATATTGAATTGAAAAGATTTGGATCCAAATTTGGAGATTTTTTTGATATAAAAGAGGTCATAGCCTGAAAATAGAAAAAGATTGTAAATGTTAAGATTCAAATCTCAGACTTGCTAAATATATCTTCTTAAGATTGATTGCATAAACAATGATTGCATTTGATCCCAAATTCAACTGAAGTAAGCTCTAAATTCGAGATTCTTGAATTTGATTCCAAAAATTAGGGAGTTCTAAAAATCTTGGAATTTAGTCCCAATTTGGGGGTTCTTAAATCTTGGTCCAAATTTAGGGGTTTTTTTTTTTGTTTTTTAATTTGATTTCAGTTTAGGGATTCTTACATCTTAGTCCCAATTTAGGGATTCTTTAAACTTGTTTCAATTTAGAGAATCTTAAATCTTTAGGTTTTGATCTTTAGATCTTTCTTCTTGGATTTATTTGTTAGAATTCTAGGGACTTTATTCTTCCAGTCTTTCATCTTAAACTTATGAGAGTTTTGAAGACTTTGATTTTGCAGATATGTTCTTCCCTGTTTGTCTTCTTGATCTTCATATCTTCATTCTCCAAGAGTTGTGTTCTTGATCTTCAAATCTTCATTTCCAAGAATTGTTTTCTTGACCTTTAGATCTCCATTTCTCGCGAATTCTTCAAGTTTTTTTTTTTTTTCTAAAAAATTATGTTCTTTATCTTTAGATCTTCATTTCCAAAGAATTGTTTCTTAACCCTAGATCCTTATTTCTCAAGAATTCTTCAATATCTTTTTCAAGGAATTATATATGTCAAATAGCTCAAAAGAGCTTTCTATTTATAGTGCTAGTTGATGCTAGATGAGAAAGTTCTAAAAGAGCTTAACTTCTTTAATTTTAACTCTAAATAATTATAATTTAATTAGAAATAAAAACTGATGATTCACTAGTAAAATTTAATTGGATGATTCATTTAATCTTGAGAATTTGATTGGCAAGAGTTGTATTTTATCTATAAATTATTTTAATTTATCTAGAGATAAAATTTGATTGGCCACACTATTAGTCCTTAAATTTTGATGAATCAAGGCAAGTGTATTTATCTTCAATCACCAAATGACATTTAATTAATCATAAAATTAATTAATTATATGATTGGCTTAAATGATATCATTAATTTGACATCTTAGTAATAAATTTGTCACTTAAAAAAATTCCAATTAAATAATTAAAAAGTTCACTAGACATGTGGTAATTCATATTTGGATAAAATTTTCTCCTTTTACATAGCATTCAAATGTCATAGTACAAATTTTGACAACTTTGACTATAATAGATAATTTCTTTTCAAATTTGTTCAAACCTTATCAAATTCTATGTGTACCATAAAAGAAAATGTAAAAAAGAAAAAAGAAAAAGATTAACGTTTTTAGAACTATAATCTCATTACTATTTAAAGAAAATTTTCTATGTAAAAATGAATTTTAAAATCTCCCCATATTTCTTTTTTAGACTTCACTAACTAATTTTACTTGAAAATTTTTAAAAAAATTGATATTTTCAAATTTTTTAAAAAATTTCTTAAAAAAATCATCATTTTTTATTCCACAAATGAATTGAATTTTTTACATTTATTATCTAAAAACTTTTAATTAATTTGACAAACATTTATAAAATAAGTAAATAAAGAAAACAAAAATAATTAAAAAGTAAACCTAGCTATTGGACTACAACCCAATTCAAAGAGACTTATGTCTGGAGTGGGCTTCGTATAATCAAGTCTGGAATGAATGGATCGAAATTGGATTTGATGAAGTAAGTTCACATTTATAAAATAAGTAAATAAATAAAATAAAATAATTAAAAAATGTACTGTTGGGTTAAAACCCAATTCAAGGAGACTTGGAGTGGAGGCGCAAGTCTGGAGTGGGCGTAGTTTAATCAACTCTGGAAGAATGGACCGAAACCGGATTTGCTGAAGCAAGTTTAGGTCTAATATGGATTTTTTTTTTCTCTCCTATCTAAGCGACTGCATTTGCATCAAGGTATTAAGCTTCTTTTTTCTTCGTTCGCTCACTAATAGATGCTTCCAGGGGCGAAAAAATTTGAGAAAATAAAAAATCGATTCAAAATTATAGTGTTTAATTTAATTTAAATTAATTTTTTTATTTGATTTAGATTAAATTTAAATATTAAATATATATTAAGTCCGTATCAAAATTCAATTCAATTTTTTTCAATAATGCATGGTATTATGAGTTTTTAACATTCGATTCAAATCCGAATTGACTTTTTGAAATTGATCCGATCTAAATTGAATTATATTAATTTGATTTAATTTGGTTCATCATTTTTAAATTTTTTTTGTTTTTCAAATATTATTTTAATAGGATTTTAAATACATTTAAATAGATTTATATATAAAATAAATATTTTTATTTAATAAAAATTTAAAAAATATAAAAATTAATAAAAATATTTAATTTTATTCAATTTAATTTTTTTTAATTTTTTATATTTTGATTCAAAATTCGATCTGAACTTGATATATACATTTAATATTCAAATTTGATCAAAATTGAATAACAAAAATCAATCGAATCAAATACTATGATTTTAAATTAATTTTTGATTTTTAAAATTTTTTTCACCCCTAATCACTGCCTTTGTTCGTTGTCCAAACAATTCTAGAATGACCCCCACTTCTTCCTCTTCCTCTACTCTAACTCACCAGAGGCCCAAAATTTCCCAAAAATCCTTCAATCGTGACCCAGTACATGGCACTGTCGTTTTCTCTTTTTGTGGTTTTTTCGTGCTGATGAACCTATGTTTAATTATTGTCTATTGTGTTGTGTTGTGTTGCTGATTGTTGGTGTTATTGTGTTAGTAGTTGCTATTTTTATAGGGTTTTTAGTCAAAAAAAAATCCTAGGGTTTCATCAAAACAGAAGATTTGATGCAGATCTGATCTTACTTTTATTTTTCTCTTGACTCCAAGCCTTTCCAAATTGAGAATTTATTGATTTCTCTTTTTTTTTTTTTGTTGATTTTCAGGCTTTCAATCTTTCCAAAACATTCAATATCTCGCCCTTTTTTTAAAAAGTTTTTTAGATTTTTTTAAATATAAGTATTAAAATAAAAGAAATGGACAAATCAAATCTTATTTGGGCTAAAGTCCAATTAATATTTAAAAGTCGAAAAGCAAATTTTGAGGTCCAATTAGAAAATCTCGAAATTCAATTAACAATTTTGAGGTTTGGAAAGCCTTTGACTCGTTAGATTGGTGTTCATTCAACTAACAATTTTAAGGTTTGGAAAACGTTCTTTCAATGTTACTTGATGCTGTGGCCAAGTATGGAATATTTGCTTATCATCCAAAGTGTATCCAAAGTGTAAGAGAGTTGGACTAACCCATCTGTGCTTTGCAGATAACCTATTGATATTTGTAAAAGGTAACTTAGTTGGGTGAAACCGTGAAAGAGGTGCTGCAAGTGTTCTACAATTTCTCATATCTACAATTAAATTGTGCAAAAAGGCGAGCCGTATCAGACTAGAATAAGCAGATATGAACTATTTGAATCCAATAGGCTTCTGGATTCAAGATTGGTACATTGCTACTAAGATATCTAAGAGTTTCCTTCGTAACCAGACGACTTACAGAAAGGGATTGGTTTCCCTTGATAAAGAAGATTATAGCCAGATTCCAAAGTTAGGCCGCGAAAAAACTTTCATATATTGGCAGATTACAGCTTATACAATCAATGATTTTCAATATGTAGAATTATTGGTGTACACATTTTATTTTACCTAAACATGTGATTAAAGAAGATTAATCAACTTTGCTCAGCTTACTTCTGGATAAGAGAAGTAGGACCAGCTAAGAAAGCTAGAGTTAGCTGGAAAACAATCAGTCATCCAAAGTCAGAAGGTGGATTATGACTCAAAAGACTTGTTGTCTTGGAATCGAGCTTGTCTTTTGAAGAATGTATGGTCCATTCTCATTAAAGCAGGTTCATTATGGATTGCATGGCTTGACGCTTGGTAGATGCCAACCTAGTAAAATAGCAGCTGGAGCTGGAGAAAGTTGCAACTAAGGTGGATTGCTTTGTAGTTCATTAAAATGGAAAATGGAGTTTAAGTTTGGCCGTTTCCAAGCAATACCTACACCACTAATGTGGTGTGGAAGGAAATTAGGCTTAAACACAAGAAAGTCAGATGGCATAAGCTAATATGGTTTACATATCATATTTCTAAGCACTCATTAATTGCTTGGATGGTTATACAGAATAGATTGCCAACCAAAGATCGATTGTAGGCTTGGGGAATTGAAACTGATGATGGGTGTTGTTTATATTGGAAAATCAACATGCATACTTATCATTTACAAATAAAATGATAAGCTCAAATCAAGAATAAAAACACACAAATATATTTGTTTTAGCCAAACTCAAAATGATCTACTCCAAACCTAATCCACTATCAAATAAATATTTACAATTGAGAGATTTTTAGAATGAAAAAAGTCACAAAAAACTATTAACTTAAAACTTAACCAAAAACCCAATTACATAATTTTAATCGCCTATTCACCTAGTTATTCTCTTGATGTCTAACTATTTGAGATTACTAAACTAAAATCAAAATATCTTATTTATAAGGGTGAAATCTTTTATACGTTTACTAAACTCTCGATGTGGGATACAAGACAAACTTAAACTCTTATAACTTCACTTTATTTTCGATGTGGGATTATAAGATTCAAGGCAAATCCCAACAAACTTTTCCTTGACTTGAATCTCCAAACACTTCAATAGTATATGCAAAACTGACACACTTGCCTTTCTTCTTTTCTTTCATCATAGGAATCCCAGCAATTGAGCCTCTATAAAACACGTACAAGTGATTTTTAACCATGTTCTCTTATAGAATTACACTATCATTTTTGTACACTTTTAATGAATCATTACTACCACAATATGTATACCTCCGAAAAGCTAACCCATCTAAATCAATCAAAGTATAGCTACAACTTGATATATACCTTATATGATGAAGTATCCTAATAATACCATTGTAAGATTTAAGGTAAATACTCCTAATGCCTTGATTCTACACCTTTTCATTGTTGGCAACCACAATATCTTTATACTTCTCATTCTTTTTCAACTCCACAAAAGCAACTCCTATCATTGCAAATATAGACTATAGCAACTGAATCTAAAATTCAATATTTATCACTTTTTAAAGTCTGAGTCTCATCCACACAAGTCATAAATATGACATCATCATCATCAGATACAATGGCAACAGTATCACTCTTTTCTTCATTCAATTTTTTCTTATCATTTGCCCTTTTGAAAGCAGCCATTCCATTCTTAGCTTCTTGTAGTGCACTTAGATATGTCCCTTTTCACTACAATAATAACATTCTATGTTGTTGTAATCTCTATCTCTTGACTTGGATCTCCCTCTTGATCTATCAATATTTTTTTAAGTCCTCACTTGATCAAAATCCTTTATAGTTAGTGTACTCCCTCAAGGTGATGAATTCTATGTTTCCATAAACTTTTCATTCTCATGCAATAAGACAGTCACATCATCCAATTTCAAAGTAAACCTATCCACCAACAAAGTCTGAACTAAAGGCCTAAAGACTTGGGCCAAGATGACAACAAAATTAAAGCTTTCTTTTTATCTTCTAACTCATCAACAGAAATTGTTACCAATTGAGAAATCAATCTATTAAATTCATTTAGGTGAATATAAAGACTCATACCTTCTTTCGTCTTCAAAGAATACAGATCCATCTTCAAACATAATCTGTTAATCAATGACTTCAATGTACAAATACCCTCAAGCTTATCCCACAAACTCTTTGGAGTACTCTCAGTCAACACACTATATTTTACCTCTGGGGCTAATACCAATCTAATGGTACTAACAACTTTCTTTTGAATTCTATTTTAATTACCATCAGACATTCCCTAAAGCTTATTACTCTCTAATGCCTGATCCAACCTTTGTTATACTAATAGATCTTGAATCGTACTTTGTCATAACATGAAATTACTCTTTCCATCAAATAACAGAATCTCAAACTTAGGCATAGGCATACTAAACATACCTTCTTTAAACATCTTGAAATACTTCACGATCTTTTGGTTCCGCCTCTTCTTCTTCCCATGAATGTTGCTCTGATACCACTTGTTGGAAAATCAACACGCACACGCAGCACCTACAAATAAAATAACAACCTCAAATCAAGAATCAAAACACACATATATATTATTTTCGGCCTAACTCAAATAGCCTACTCCAAACTTAGTCAACTATTAAATAAATTTTTATAATTGAGACATCTAAATCTTTATAACTGAAAGGCTTTTGGAATGAAAAAAGTTACCAAAAACTCTTTACTCAAAACTTAATCTAAAATTCAATTACACTCTTTTAATAGCCTACTTACCTAGCTATTTTCTTGGTGTCTAATTATCTGAGATTATCAATCCAAACCAAAATATCTTATTTATAAAGGTGAAACCCTTTATACATTTATTAAATTTTTGATGTGGGATACAAGACAAATTCAAACTCTTATAACTTCACTTCACTTTCGATGTGGGATTATAAGATTCAACGTAAATCTCAACGGTTTATGCAAAGAGGAGGCAAAAACAAGAGATCATGTGTTTCTTGGCTATGCTTTTTCAAAGGAAGTGTGGTAGAGGATGCTTCAATTATGCAAAATCAGCAGAGAAGTGGAGAATTGGCTACGGAATTAGATGAAAAGGATAAAGGTGAAAGCTTGATTTCAATCACATTGAGACTGGCTTGGAATGCTTGTATATATCACATATGGAGGAAGAGGAACTTCAGGATATTGCAACAAAAAGAGACAATACAGTTACAGAATCGAATTAATGATGTTCGAATGTGGTTGCGGGGCTTAGTTATATAGCTGCGGACACAGTAAATAAAGAGCTATGCGATGCAAGGAATCTAAATGTTACAATCTTAGAATATGTTGTTATTGTTAAATTTTGTATGTATAGTAGGATGGTTATTTTGTAGCAGAATTCTATTTATTTGGATTAATAAAATACAAACTTATTCAAGAAAAATTCAATTAACTACTCAAAAGCCAAAATTGCAATTCAAATATTGGCTTAATTTGAATAAATTAGAAATTTTAATTTAATTTTAAGTCAACTAATCATTAATTCAAACTAAATATCTGACAATTGAATTAATAATTAAATTCAATTTAATCAAAATTGTTTCGAAAAACTTTTCAGCAGACTCCTTATAAAAGAGTGATTACAATAATCACAACTAAAAGTTATGAGGTTAATTCGATTATCGGCTATTTATATAAATTGTATAAATGGCTTTGGATATTATAGGAAATTGAATACTTAGAATTTATATATTTGCTTGGAATTTTAACTTAAGAGATGGACTGTACTTGGCTAGTATTCAAAAGCAGTTATTTTTGTTGAACGAAGAAGGTTATAGGATCGTAAAATTTCTTGTAAATTATTTTGCTGCAAATTCATTTTTTTCCTAAAGGTTTTAGTATCTTCATATTTGTAGGTAGTGTGTCTCATTTGGCGTCATTTATTTTAGCGTTTTCAGGTTTATATGAATATTATTGGTTTCTTAGATTTTGTCTAGAAGGAACTCGACAAGGTTGATCACCTTCACTATCAACTCAGCTTGACAAAGAGATCAAAAAGAATAATAGATTCTTTTTGTTAGATATTAGATATTTTCTTATTTATAACGCTTAATTTGTATATAATTTTTTATTGTAATTGATTAATTACAAGATTGTAACAGAAAGAATATTAAATAAAATGTTCTTGCAATATAATTCAATTGCCATTTGATTCAATGAAGTTTTCTTTCATTTAATAAAAAGGCTCGGGTAAAATCCAAATTTATCTTTTACCTTCATCTTTATGTAGCAGTTAAGATGATGGATAAAAATTATTGTATAAAAAAATTGTAATATGAATATAACAAAATTGCAAATATTAAAATTAAAATTTAATATTTATTAAATTTCATTTTTTTAAAATAATGACAAATTAATTTTATCTAAACTTAATTATTACATAACTTTGAAAGATTTAGAAGCACGCAGGATCTTCATGGCGGGGTATAAAAGGTTTTGCAAATGCTGGTCTAAGAGGATGGATCTTTTTGGATGAAAAAGGCTCGATTCGGCTTATGGTGCTGATTAATGATTTTATCATCTCAAAGTATTATTGGGCTTTTCTACTATTAATTATTGGACTTACCTGGGCTTTTCAGTCGAGCCTTTGTTTTTTCACGAAAGCAACAATTGCTGTTTCGTTGGTAGAGCGGCTTATGTAAAGGTTGTTCACTTGGGCTAAGAGAGTGGGTGTTTTTTTTTCGGCTCAAGCATAAGTGGGTTACTTTCCTCTTACTTTAAAAAAAAAAAAAAAACGTATAATTCAATAGTAATGAATTTTCTTTCCTAAAAAAATCATATGCCAAGTATGGACAAATTGTTTAAAAATAAACTAATAAAAAATATTAAAGATCGAGAATTATCGACTTCCACGATGTGAAATCTCTATTATTTTTGGTTCATATTAATTATGTATATGTAAGGCCGGGTGTTGCAGGACTTGTCCATAGCAAATTGAATGAAAGGTCAGAATTGGAGTGGGAGAGACTGATATGTTTCCTACGTGTAAGCCACGGTTCCCTACGGATACAATATAAATGAATCCATAGCAGTAATAATAATTTTCTCTTTTGTATTCAACTTTTACAATTATTTTGAATTTATTTAATAAAATATATAATTATAATTGTTGACATATGTATATTTTTTAAATAATATTGTAATTATTTGACAAATTTTGTGTAACAAATTTAACAAATTTGTGGGTTAGAATAAAATTTATGGGTTATAAAATAATTTAACAAATTTGTGGGTTATAATAAAATTTTGTTTTCAATTAATTAAAAATTATTTTTTAAATTCTAAAATTTCAACATAGTTACATTTTTAAAATAAAAAATATATTTATGCTGAAAATATATTATAAAAAAATTATTTTTCAAAATTCTAAAATTTCAACAAACATTACATTTTGAAAATAAAAATATAGTCTATTTTAAAAATATATTATGAAAAGTTATTTTTTAAAATTTTATAGTTTCAACATAAACTATATTTTTAAGATAAAAATTTAATCTATTTTGAAAATATATTAAGAAAATTATTTTTCAAAATTCTATAGATTCAATATAGATTATATATATATTTTTTAAAAAAGCATAATCTATTATAATTTTTTTAAAATTTTATAACTAAAAATAAATATATATAAAAATAATTATTTACGTAGTGTATGTTGAAAATTTATCTTTTCTTCAATTACAAAAATAGGAGACTAAAAGTTTCCTGCATTGAAGAAGGAATTCTGGGAACTTGAGTTGTTATACTCTTAACACCTAAGATTGGCAGAATCCTTGTTCTGTTAATGCGAAATGATTTAGAAAAATGAGTACCTGTGCGTGTAGGTTGTTATAGAATAAAAGTCAAGTTTCATTTCATTTGTTTGATCTTCATTTACCCTGTTAAATGCATACGAAAAATCTTAATATGTTTTAAGAAGATCTTTCGTGGTCGACTTATTGCGCATTCAAAGCAATTAATTCCGTCCATGGAAGAATTTAGTAACACTCTATAGCCAATTTTCCAAGATGTTGACATTGACCAAGAAAGAGTCCACATGCAAGAGCTTCTCCATCGTTGAATTTTACAATGTCCCTTCTTGGACGCTTGATCAAAAGCCTCATCGATGAGAGAAAAGAAATGGAATTCACTTCGTCACCCTTTCTTCTCTGTTATTAATCTTGCTTCAACATCGATCCTTCATAAACTAATTCCACTGTTCATTTATGTAACATCAACCAAGGTTTGTTTGTTTCATTAAAAATAATTTTTATATTTTCAAGTATTTTGTTTAATGAAAAAATGACTTCTTGATTAATGAAAAACGAAATCATTTTTTTTGAAATTATCTTACGAATTAAAAAAAAAAAATTTTCAAAAAAAATTGTTTGAGTAAAATTATTTATCAATATTTTTTGGACATAATTTTACTTATAAATAATATATTATTAATAAATAATATACTATTAATATAATATATTTATAAATAATATAAATAAAAATAATATATTAATAAATAATATTATTAATAAATATATAAAGAATAATAAATAGTTTTATTTTTAAATATTTTTTATATTAACATAATATCTTAATATTAAATGTTATTATTAAAAATAATTATTTTTTAATATTAATAATTTTAATAATAAATAATTTTTAATATTTTAATAGTTATATTAATATTATTTGAAAAAATAAATTTTTCATAAAAAATCAAAAATACATTTTTCATTAATTCATCCAAATAACAAAAAATCTCTTTTAATTTAAAAAATTTAAATATTTTTTAAAAATGATTTTTTACAAAACAAACGGAATCTAAACGTATCCGAATTCTTTTTCAATCTCTTCCCTTCTGGCTCTCTTCTTCTTTCTTTTTGCTTTGATCGGAGTTCCAACTACTCTGTGCATCGATAATCCACGGTACTACGACTGCAGAACAACCATAAGATGTGGAAGCATAGCTAATATTGATTACCCTTTCTGGGGAATGAACCGTGCAAATTACTGTGGCATACCAGGGTTCGAGCTGAAGTGCGAAGATGAAGTAGCAAAGATCACAATGGGTCAAAACACGTTACGAATTCTTGATGTAATCCCTCGACAGCAAATTCTTAGGGTTGCTAGAGAGGATTACTGGAATGGTTATTGCCCCATGGAACTAATAAACACCACCATCGACTTCAATCACTTCGATTTTGGCTCAAACCTCAGAAACCTGACCATATTCTATGGTTACTACCTACCCTCAAGCTCGGTGTTTGAAACTAACTGTACCCTCTGGGCGATACTCTACCAGTGGCATGCAATGGAAGTGTCATAGTTCCAATTTCTGAAGCAGCGGCTCAGAATCTAGGGTTGAACCAATCGACTGTGAATGATGCTTTGAGGGGTGGTTTTGAATTGCAATGGGAAGGAGATACTGATCAATGCAGAGGATGCCGAGATTATGATGGGGTTTGCGGATATAATCAGACTACAAATAGTTTCATTTCCTTTCGCCGTGATCAACCTAGTGAAACCACATGTTCTTCACCGACATAAGGCATGTTATAGCTCTTCTACTGTAATTTTGTTATGCTGGTTGTTTTTCCAAAATTTAACCTTTGCAGCATGAGTTTGCAATCCTACTCTCTCTATGCAGTTAATGAGAACACTCCATTAACTCTCACTATTGAACAAAATTTTAGAAGATTGGTCTTATCTTGTTGATCTTGGTAATTTTAAGCCCAAGAAAACCATTTACTCTATCTAGATATTGATTTATTCAATTATAAAATCAGTAGATATTTCTCTGTTGCTGGTTTCTTTGACTTTTTAAGAAAGTCGAACTGAATTTATACCTTCATAGTCGTGAGAGAGCTAGAATATATAGAATTATAGATTTCCCACAAGCAACTCAAGAATATATACTTCACCGCTATAAATTAGACTAGGTTACTTACATTTACTCTATATTATTTCTAGGCTACCTAAAATTCCATTGACCGGTGCTTAATGCTGCCAATTGAAGCTTCCTTTTGAAAAATTTCACCTTCACTTCGTCAAAGACCAGCAACTTGATTATCATGATTAAAACTTGTCATAACATCTAGATCTGGGGATTTATCGCTAAACATTGACTTGGAGTTGCTACCAATCTTTTTTATCTAGGTGCGATTGGTCACCTAAGGAATCTATCCTTTCAGAGAACACCTAAGTTTAAGGGTCCATAAAAGAATAGGTTCAGGTATACTAACTAGAATATGGTTTGGGAGTTCGGTTATGTGTGAGGAAGGTGATAGCACCCTCACAATGCCCATCGAGAGATGGTACCAACTTAATTTTGTGTTATCTAATAAGCTTTAAAAATTTACGAAGTAATTAATTATTGGAAACTATTCTCAATTGACTACTTTTAGCAGAAAATTCAGAAAATTGAGAAAATTCCCTCACCTCAAGAGTATGCAAGAAAACTACTGTTTCACTTATAGAGGCTCCATTGTTAGATTATTTAGCATTAAAGAAAATTCAAGAAAATAAAAAGGAAAAAGAAAAAAAATGATTGCTTTATATATAAACTCTTTTCTCTTCAAAAATTCATTGCTTTTGTATAAGAAAAATTGATACTTTCAACTTTTCCTCAAAATATTTTTTAGAAACTTTAATTTCGAAGAAAATTGATACTTTCAACTTTTCTTCAAAAATATTTTTTCGAAAAAATTATTTTCAAGAAAAATTGATACTTTCAACTTTTCCTTAAAAATATTTTTTAAAAAACTTATTTTCAAGAAAAATTGATACTTTTAACTTTTCTTTAAAAATATTTTTTCGAAATTTATTTAAAGAAAATAATAACAAAAATAAAATAAAATAAAAATAAAGAAAAAAATAAAAATAAAAATAAAATAAAATAAATACTAAACAATTCTAATCTAATAAATAATAATAATAATAATAATAAATAAATAAATAAAAATAAAAATAAAAAAAACTTGGGAACGGCTCGGCTTGAGGAAGAAAAATGGCTCGGAGACACGGCTTGTGAGTACGTGGCTCGGCTCGAGAAACGGCTCGCACTCGGGTTGCACGCGGGTCAAAAGCGGGTTGACGCTCAGGTCGGGTCACCCGATTTCAAAACGCGCGAATCCTCTAGGAATAGTAACGCCAAAACGACGTCGTTTTCAACAGGTATAAAAGGCTAATTCCTCTATTTTTCAGTAAACCGATCCTTTTCTCTCTTTCTTTTCCCTTTTTTTTCTCTCCCCTTTCTCTAAACAGACAAAGAACTCTAGTTGAATCTTACCAGATTCTGAAAAATGTCATCGAAATCTAGGTTTTTCGTCGGAAGTTGACTAAAAAGCTGGTCGGTTTCTGGAAATAGTTACCGAAAACTAGGTAGCTGACCAAAAAATTCAACCGGTGCTGAAAATGTCACCAGAAAATTTAAATTTCATCGAAAAATTCAATCGAAATCTGAAAATTTTTCAAAAATTTCCAGAAAAAAAATTTGCCAAAATTTTAAAAAATTCCTGAAATTGCTTCTCACCCTTCTGAACGCTTTTTCCTTTCTCTTTTCCCTCTTTTTCTCAGTCAGTGTCTGCGTTTCTCTATTCTAGTCTTTGTGATTTGTGGATCTATTTTATAGAGATTGATCAGAAGAGTTTTTGATCAATTTTAACTCCTCTTTGGATTGAGATTCAATCCTTGAATCCAATATGGACTCTGATTGAATCCTAAATCCACGATAGAATTTCAAATTTCCATCCCAATCCCAGTCGAATAAGAAGAAAAAGAAAATCAAATCAAATAAAAAATGTTAATAGATAATTAAAAGAAAATAATTAGATAAATAAAAATGTTAATTGATAAATAATAATAATAATAGATAAATAATAATAATAATAATAATAGATATATAAACAGACAAGTAATAATAAAAAAAATATATTAATAAATAGTAATAATAAATAAAAATAAATAAATAAATAAAATATAAAAAAATAAAAATACAAAATACAAAATAAAAAATAAAATAAAACAAACTGAAATGAGCTTATCCATTTGGACCAGGCCCAATTGATCTAGGCCTGAACCAAATTGGGTGTCTACAGCTGCCCCTCTTTGTATATTTCCTATGAAACAGAAATTGCGCAAAGACATAGACATCTATTCAAGACTCCACTAGACCTTTTTTTTTTTACCTTTTTTGGTTAAAATTTTGATCAAAGTTCTTCTAAGCAGAGGCTCAACGACTGTGAAAAACATAAATAAAGCTCCTCTAATTAGAGGCTCAATGACTTTGAAAATAAATAAGCAAATCTTCTCTAATCAAAGGCTCAACAACTTTTGGGAAGTAAATTGCTCCTCTAATCAAAGGCTCTATGACTTTGAAAAATAAACAAAGCTCCCCTAATCAGAGGCTCAACAACTTTTGAAAATAAATTGCTCCTCTAAACAGAGGCATCACAACTTTGAAGAATAGATTGCTCCTCTAATCAGAGGCATCATAACTTTGGAAAATACATTGCTCCTTGGCAATCATGTCCAAAGGAGTTAAAAATCGTATTTGAAGGAATTTTAGAAGATTATGCCCAAAGGTCTTACAAATCAACCCTGATACCGAGAGACATCTTATTTCAAGGATTAAAAACTTACCTGATAAGCTTTTTCTCAAATTTGAAAATGTCTTCTCATCCGTCTTTTCTAAGTGGGATGTTGAAATACCCCTGTTTCTTGAATTTATGCACTATATTTTCTTGAATATAGTATATGCTATGCAATGTATGTGAAATTCAATGCATGCTATGCAAATGTTGGCTAATTAATTCCTATTCAATTATGGTACTCAAGTTTCTCAAGCTCCTTTTTGAAGCCTCAAACCTTTGATTCTGCAAAGACCAAATTACGATGCTCTTCTAAGATCGAGCCAGTGTAGCTCTCAATCATCTCTTCCACTTAATTCTCACATTCTTTCTGTAAGAAATCTCTTTCCAAATTCAATGTCCTTATAAGAAACTGAACATCTCGATTCTACCTTTATCACTTTTGACTTCTTTAATGTAATGTAAAAATCTTTCATGTCATTATTCATTTATCAATCATTATTTCAATCTCAAAAAGTAAGAATGCATTTGCACATTTCTTTCATTGTAGGGTATTAAGAAGAAAAGAATAAAAATAGTTGGGAAATAGTCAACAGAAAAGGCACACAAAGAATGAAATAAAATGTCTTTTATTAGCAAAATGTTGGAAAACTTTAGCCAAGAAAGAATTACAAGGATAAGTATGGGGGACAAAGCCTAAAAATGAACAATCGAACAATCATGATAACATATCTCAAGGTTTTTTGAAAACTCAACCATTTGATGTACTTAACAACTTAGAGCTCCTTCGAATTTGCTAGCCTCTATGCCAATGGATTTTCAAATTTGATGCTGTATTCTCCTTATCTAAGCTGTCTTTTCAAGTTTTCAACTTAGATAAACCCCCTATGACTCAAACCACCTTTTTGGGGTTTTCGCCTTGAGTCATCCTTTTTCATTCATTTTTTTCTTTTTTTTCATTTTTCATTTTTTTCATTTTTCATTTTTTTCTCTTTTTTTTAAGCATAGTATTTCTTTACAGCATCAGAATTTATAAGAAAGGGTAAATTATTTCCATCCATCTCAGTTAGTATCAATGCTCCACCTAAGAAAGCTCATTTCACTACATACAGCCCTTTCCAATTCGGAGTCTATTTTTCTTTATTATCGGGCTGGATTGTGAGGATTCTCTTCAAGACCAACTCTCTTTCTCGAAAGTAAAGGGGTCAAATCTTTTTGTCATGGGCCCTCATCATTCTTCTTTGATATAACTGACCATGACACAGTGCAGTCAATCTCTTTTTTTCTATGAAATTTAACTGGTCATAGCGTTTTCAAATCCATTCAGCTTTTTCCAATCCAACTTCTTTTAAAACCCTTAAGGATGGGATTTTTACTTTCACTAGTAATATAGCTTCCATCCCATAAGCCAAAAAAATAGAGTTACCCGAGTAGAGATGCGCACTGATGTTTGATATGCATACATGCAAATGGTAACTTCTCATGTCAATCTTTATAAGTCTCAATCATTTTTTCAAGAATTCTTTTTATGTTCTTGTTGACTGCCTCAACTGCCTCATTTATTTTCGGAGGTATGGTGCTGAGTTATGATGCTTGATCTTGTATTGAGCACATATTTCTTGCATCATCTTGCTATTTAGATTCTTGACATTATCTGAAATAATTCTCTCTAAAAGTTCATATCTACAGATGATCTCTCTCTTTATGAACTTGTAAACCACAGATCGTGTTACATGTACATATGATGCTGTCTCCACCTATTTTGTAAAGTAATTTATCATCATAAAAATAAATCTATGCCCATTAGAAGCCTTTGGGGTGATAGGACCAATGACATCCATGCCTCACATTGAGAATGGCCAAAGTGTGCCATAATATGTAAAGCAGATGGCGGAGCATGGATCTTATTAGCATATATATAGTATTTATGACATTTATGAGTGTAGTTAATGCAATCACTCTCCATTGTCAACCAGTAGTATCTTACTCTCATGATCTGCTCACCATCATATGTGCACTGACATGTGTCCCACATATTTCATCATGCACCTCTTCAATAATTTTTCTTGCTTTAACCTTACTTATGCATCTTAGTAATACTTGATCACGACTTCTTTTGTATAGAACACCCCCATTCAAGAAAAAGCTAATAGCTAATCTTTGAATGACCCTTTTATCATTTTTTATTGCTTGAACTGGGTATTACTGATCCTTAATATACTGTAAGATATCATAATATCAGGGCTTTTCATCTTCCTTCTCTTCTACATTGGAGCAATGAGCTGGTATATCTTTAACATCTAGTTTGATGGGCTAAATGTCAGTATTATTATTAATTCGAATCATTGCAGCCAGAGTAGCCAATGCATCAGTAATCAAATTTTTTTTCGAGGTAAATGGTCAAACTAGATATCTTTAACTTATTTTGTTAACTCTAGAATATACTTATGATATGGACGAGTTTTGAATCTCTCGTCTCCCATTCCCTTTTCAACTGATATATAACTAAAGTTGAGTCTTCAAACATTTTTTATGCTTTCACTCTTCTATCTATAGTAGCTTGTAAGCCCATGACACATGCCTCATATTCAGCGATGTTATTTGTGTAATTAAAATTTAACCTTGTTATTACATGACAGTATTGTTCTTCTAAAAAGATCAAAATTACCTCAATTCCATGTCCCAAGGCATTGGTAGCTCCATCAAAATACATTCTCCAACATTTTTCTCCATGCTCCCTTTTCTCCAGTTGGGAAATAGTCATTAGATCTTCATCAGGGAATTCTAACCTCATTAGTTTATATTCTGTAGTAGCATGATCTGTAAGAAATTTTACTATAGCACCCCATTTTATTATCTTTTGGCTTACATATATAACATCATATTCTGAGAGCATTACTTGTCACTTAGCAATTCTTTCAGACAAAAAAGGCTTCTCAAAATATATTTAATTGGATCCAGTTTTGCTATAAGCCATGTGGTATGATAGAGCATATACTGTCTAAGTCTTTTGATAATCCACGCTAATGCACAACACATTTTTTCTAATAAAGAATACTTGGATTCATATTCTGTGAACTTTTTACTCAGATAGTAAATAGCTCTCTCTTTTCGGCTAAACTCATTTTGTTGCCCCAGCACACATCTCATTGAATTTTCACACACTATCAAGTATGGAATTAAAGGTTTCCCTGAAACAAGTGGCACCAACACTGGAGGGTTTTACAAGTACTACTTAATTTTATCAAAAGTCACTTGACATTCCTCATTCTATTTTTCAGGATTATTCTTATGGAAAAGCTTAAATATGGGATCACATTTGTAGGTAAGTTGAGAGATAAACTTAGAAATGTAATTCAATCTTCGCAGAAAACCTCAAACTTTCTTTGGTGTACTCGAAGGTGACAAATTTTGAATGGCCAGTATCTTATCTGGATCGACTTCAATTTCTCTTTCGCTGACCACAAAGCCTAGTAACTTCCCTAACCTTACCCCAAAAGTGCACTTGGTTGGGTTTAACTTGAGTTAAAACTTTCTCAATCTCTCAAATAACTTTTTGAGGCTAATGACATGATCTTTATTCTCACAAGATTTTGTAATCATATCGTCTACATACACCCCAATCTCTTTATGCATTATGTCATGGAAGAGTGTTGCAAAGGCCCTTTGATATGTTGCCCCATCATTCTTTAACCTAAAAGGTATGACTTTATAACAAAAGTTTCCTACATGGTCATGAAAGTGGTTTTTTTCATATCATCTGCAGTCATTTTTATCTGATTATACCTTGAGAACCCATCCATAAAGGAGAAAATTGAATGTTTAGCTGTATTATCTACCAGTGTATCAATATGAGGTAAAGAAAAGTTATCTTTTGGACTAGTCCTATTCAAATCATAATAGTCTACATATATTCATACCTTTCCATCTTTCTTAGAAACTGGTACTATATTGGCTACCCATTTTGGATACTTAGCAACTTGTAGAAAACCTGTATCAAACTGTTTTTTTACCTCTTCTTTGATCTTTAGTAGTATTTCAAGCTTCATTCGCCTCAGTTTTTGCTGGATTGACTTACATTCTGGCTTTAGGGGCAATTTGTGCTCTACTATCTCCATGTTCAGTCCTTGCATATCTTGGTAAGACTAAGCAAACACATATATGAATTTTTGAAGTAAATTTGCCAAACATTGCCTATCTCATGATGAAAGTGAAGTGTCAATTTTGATATCTTTCTTATTCTCTTCATCTCTCAGATTCACTAAGTCAACTATCTCTTGATGAGGCTCAATTGGCTTATTTTTTTGTTCGATCAATCTCATTAAGTCTGGAGGCATAACATATTCCTCATAATTCTCTTCATTGTCAAGTTCATCAATGTTAATTGAATTCTCAAAACTAACCTTTTGATTGTTATCATAATTATCTTCATGTTCATTTAAGGACCTGAAATTGGATGAAATGGGATATGTTAGCAAGATGTGTTTAGAAAAATGGCAATAATGAAGATACAAGAAGAAATGAATGAAAATGCATCCTTCCTAATCTTTATTAAAATAAAAGATAAATGGTCTAAACAAGAAAGATCACCCAAATGCCTTAAGCAATAGCTATTGGGATGTTACAATTATATTATATTAGTTTCAAAAGTCATAGGCACTTCAATGACACTCCAATTGTTCAGCTCATAATCTGGTAGACAAAGACAGACCCACCCCTCTTGATTGAGCTCCACTTCATCTTCAATAGCATTAATGATCAACTGGGTAAAAGTTCTTTCCACATTTTTTCTTGTATCTAGGTATATGAATCCTCTAGGTCTAAAAGTCTTGTACAGGTGTGGGATAACCATTAGTCTTGCTATTTTTCCTACTGGCCTTCTCTTGATCTCCCATTCTGCTATTTCATAGCCTAGGCCTAACCTTTCACTATTATCTACCACTATCGAGGGTTTTTTTATTCCCTGCAAGTTCTTGCCCAACCCTAATCCTGGATACCAGCTCTTATTGATGACTTGGCTCATCACTATCCTTGGAAAAGAATGATTTTTAAGTCCTTCACCTACATAATTAACTAGCTCAAAATAATCGATAGAAGCATTCTGCTACTTTTTCGGTAGCTTCTATATACGGAGCATTCAACGGTTGGGCCACTAGCATGTCTTCCTTCCCAACTACCTCTACCAATTGACCTTTTACATTAAACTTGATCTTTTGGTGTAAGGTAGAGGGCACAGCTCCTGCTATGTGAATTCATGACCTTCCCAATAGACAGCTATAGAATGGAGAGATATCTATCACTTGAAACTTAACATTAAAAGTGCACGGCCTAATTTGTAAGGGCACTCGATATCCCTAAAGACTTCTCTTCTGGTCTGATCAAAAGCTCTCACAATCATCTGATTGTCTTTCATATGAGAGTCAATGGGTAACTTGACCAAAGTTGACATAGGCATGACGTTGATAGTGGAGCCATTATCAATAAGGACTTTGGCTATGATATGGCTTTTGCACTTGATCGTGATATGCAAAGCCTTGGTATTTCTCCTTCCCTTTGAGAAAATTTCATCATTGCTGAATAAAATGTAATTCAACATGACTAGATTTCCAGCCAGGTGGTTCACATATTCAACAGATACATTATGTGTCACATATGCCTGGTTCAATACTTTCAGCAAGGCATTTCGATGTGGCTCTGAGTTTAACAATAGTGATAGTAATGAGATTCGTGCTGGCATTTTGTTCAACTGTTTCACAACTGAATACTCACTATGTTTTACCAACTTCAGGAATTCATAAGCCTCTTTTTTTGACACTGGCTTCAGACGATCTTCTTTAGGTTTTACTTTAGGGTTATTTCGTCCTTCTCTTTCTTTGACTTTCTCTCTTCTAGCCTTTTCTAATATTTTTGGAGTGTAGTACCTTTCACTTCGGATAATGCCTCCTACACCAATTATATTAGATGCGTCAGCTTTAGAAACATCCTCTTTTTACCCCTGAACTACTGTATCGCAGCCATATTTTTAGGGTACAGCTTTATCATCCTTATATGGGAAGAGAGTCAAAACTTTAAAAGTTATCGACCTGGGAATGAGTTTGTCTATGAATGACTTTGGCTTGTTCCCACAATGAATTGTTACTGACTTTGGAAACAACTTTACAAGCTTATCAGTCATGAACACTTCAACACTTTCTAAGTCTTTTCTTTTTTCGTAAACCTTCATCTGGTATAAATCCAAGAGCTTTTGCATCTCTTAGTGAAACTGCTCACAAGTTTCGATAGAGTGACCCATTGCCCCACTATGATATTTACTACTAGTGCTGGCTATATATACTTCATGATAGCTATGCGGACTCACTGGTTGTACCATGTCAGCTTTCCATAAAATAACAAACAGTTGATTGAGAGGTGTCTTAATGTCTGCCACTTTTTTCTTCAAATGGCACTCCTGTTCTTCACTCAAAGCATTCACATTATGATTAGGCAAAAGATTGCCACTAACATTTGGTGTAATCACCCCTCCTATATCAAAGCTAATCATTCCATCCTTGATCAATCGTTGCACTTTGTGTTTTAAGACGGTGTAATTTTCAGTGGAGTGACCAGCAATCCCATAGTGATAGTCACAATGGGCTGTGGATTATACCACTTAGGGTAAGGTGGCTTAAGGGGCTCTAATTTACTAGGAGCAATAAGATGACTATTATAAAGCTTATGATATAATTCTATATAGGTCATTGGGATTGGGTTAAATACAAGTTTTTCGTGAGTAGTTCGTTGCTCCCGTGAATCACCCATTAGGCTAGCTAGACGAGTTTGAGGTTTTGAAGTAGGCTGAGTGTTAGGACTATATGTGGTATTCTGAGGCCTAAGAGGAGTTTGATATGTTTGGGGGTAAGATGACTGTACAAATGGTTGGTATGGGTAAGGGAAAGCGTTATTTATAGCACGGTAATATGGAAGGTATCCTTATGATGAGTAAGGTTGATAACCCCCGAATTGCTATCTATTAAAGCTCACAGCCTGAGCTTCAGTCTCTTTCTTCTTTGGGACTCTTTTGTTAGATGTTTCACCTCCTTCCAACTTGCCATTTTTGATGGCACTCTCGATAATTTCTTTCGAAATTATTATATCAGTAAAATTTTTGGTTACATTTCCTATCATCTTTCCATAATAGGGAGATTTCAAAGTGCTAACAAATAATACTGTAGTCTCTTTCTCAGTTAGAGGAGATTGTACCTGAGAAGCTACATCTCTCCATCTCTGGGCATATTCTTTAAAAAATTCATTTGTCTTTTTCTTTAGGTTCTGTAAAGATAAACGATTAGGAGCCAGATTGATAATATGTCGATATTGATTGATGAAGTCATGAGCCATATCGCTTCAAGAGTGAATGCAAGTTCTGTCTAGCTGGATATACCATCTGATAGTAGAGCCTGTAAGGCTATCTTGAAAAACATGCATTAATAGTTTTTCATTATGGGCATAGGCTGCCATCTTTCGACAATACATGGTGATATGAGTTTTGAGGCATTTTGTACCATCATATTTTTTAAATTTTGGTACTTTAAACTTTGTTGGAATGACTACATTCGTGACTAAGCATAGCCCAATAGCATTAATAGAACCATAAAATCTAATCCCTTCTACAGCCTGTAACCTTTGTTCAAGCATACTAATCTTTGGATCTTCTTGAGACTCCGTCGCTTTTGCTTTTTCTTTCTCTTTATTTTTCAAGTCATCTAGATCATGAATCGATTCTACTACCTTTTCAGTAAAGACAGAATTTACATAGCTATGGTAATGCCCTAGATTGAAGGTTGATGGCATTCCATGATATGCAAGATATGCGAAGTGTTGTGATGGAATCTCTTGTGTAGACTGGGCTTGAGATGGACCAAAACTTAGAGGATACAAAGGGTCGACCACTTCTTGTAATGAGGGGACTTGTTGGCTTGTATTTTCTTCTATTCTTTTTTCCTTGTTCAGCTTATTGAGAGCATCTAGAATCTTGCTCAACTCATTTTCAATTTTCTCCTGTGTTTTCTCTAATTTTTTAAAACTATGAGAATTTTTTTGCTCCATTTGTCTAGTTCTGACTCTTGTGTTATATCGATGGATAGGGTTCTCGCTAGATGGAGCTATCCTTAAACCTTGAATACCATATCTTAGAATTAGCAAATTTATATGACTATCTCATGGTTACTTTGTTAAGTGTAATGAGAGAGAATGCAATGAATGAAAAATGCATGTATGCAAAAAACATTTGCCTTAAGACGGTATTTAACTAAAAGATTTCATTTATTCCAAAAAACTTTTATTTATATTGAATTTATCATCCTAGAGTTATAACCATAAAATTGCTTGATCTGTTCATACTGGGCCTTGGCTTCTTAGATGAAGTTTAACAGATGCTGCCCATGCTCTCCTACTGGGGTCACCACTTGTTTCAATGCCTTTGCCTCTTCCACAATCTCTCTTGTCTTGCATACCTTTTATAAATTTGGGTCGTTAGGTACTCAATGTATTTCTGTCTTCTTAAGTTCTCTCTTTTATCACTCTAGACTTGGTATGATAACTCTCTATGCTTTTTAACCAATACAACAATATGGTCTTCTTGTTCATTCAACTTTGTCTCAGCCTGCTTAGATAGCTATTCAGCATGTTATTCGCTATCTGTACTTGGGTACTTTCTTTTTCCAATTCAGCATACTCTTGCTTCAATCTTGCATTCTCTTCAGTCAGCTTAACAATTGTTATCTCTTTGGCCCTTTCTCTCACACATAACCTTTTATGTTCTTGGTGTAGCTCTGCTAAGTTTTCAATAGTTGTATCGCGCTTTCTAACAATCTTGTGAACTCTGGCTTCACGACTTTTAGCTCTATCTTTCCACTGGTCTTTTTCTTATCGAAGCTTCTGGATTTCTTACTTTAACTTACCCTTTTCAGACTCAAATTTTTTTGTCTCTTCAAGCTTTCCTCCTATTGGCGGTTGAAAGCTTTCATAAGTGAATATCATTTTTTGTCTTCGTTTTGCTCTCCAAACCAAATACCCTAGAGTGACTTTATTAGTAAATGGTTCAGGACTCACTCTTCGGAGATTTTTTCATGCTTTAATCATCTCATTCATCCTCTGAAATGCTTTTAGCTCACTTGAAGAGAAATCTAACTGATAAAGCCTATGCGTCATAGGAATGAACTGTTCTGCCCCAAACTACCTTCTCACTAGGAGTGGTGCATAATTTGTCACTCCTCATAAACCCAAAAGTGGGACCACTGTATTATCCCCACACTGATACAACATAGGTTCATGATTCATCTACGGGGCCAACCATCTTACTTCGGTACTGGTCAATTTTTGTAGAAAAATTATCTATTCTTTTTTAGACTTTTGTTCTGACCACCCTCTTTCACAAAATTTTTTGATCGGAGCTCGATTACGGACATAAAGCTTTGAGAAAGCACATTTTCCCCATTTGAAATGACTTTTCATCCATAAGTATAGTAACTGCATGTAGCCTATAAAGCACCCTCCATTCTAACGATAGTAACTCAAAGATCAGATAATCTCTGCTAATATTACCGTTGAAAGATTACAACCATTGATCACACTCTCGAAGAAGTTAACCATCGCTATCTCAATATAACCCAAAACCTTTGGGAAGATCACTATTTCGTATATAGCTAAGGCAAATACATCTAACCCCAGTTCTTCGTTGGCATGTTGCAATAGAAACTCATGAAAGAACTTCCACGGTAGGTAAACCTATTCTTGTTTTTTCTTTGTATGAGAATCTACAACTTTTTTCTCTATCCCTATGAGTTGAGCTAAACCCTTACGAAATTCTAACTTGTGTTTTTTGACATATATCTTATCGGGAGTCTTGAGGTGTAAACCCAACAAAATTGAATATTCTTCGATGGTTGGTGTCATATCAACTTCATTGAAGATGAAACACTTGTATGCAGGATCCCAAAATTGTGTTGCAACTCTGATTAGTTGATCGTGGACAACTATTGCTAGAAGGTGTGCTATATGCCCGTGTCTCTGGCAAAACTGCTCTTGTCTTGATGGACTCATCTTCTTCTATATATCAACCAAATCTTCTAGATTATTTTATTTGAGGAGGATAGATATTTCTTGAGACAAGGTTGAATCATATTCGATTGGTAAACAATCTCCCATCTTCAGTTGAATCTTTTTTTATTAGACCCTTACTTCGTTGGGTGACTCACAAGGTGCTAATACAGATAAAGAACAAACTAGTCGTTTTGTGGAGTCCATAAAAAAATTTTGTTGAAGACCATCTTTCAAGCAAATGTTCTTTATGCAACTTTATGATATGAGCATGAACCAATGCAAAAAAAGAGAGAAAAGGTTAGTATTCCCAGAAAAAAAAAGGAATAAATAAATAACTAAGTAAATTAAAACATCACACAGAATAAAAGAAATGAACCCTATGCTTTTGGTTAATTCTAAAAAGGAAGAATGATAGCTCTATCTATAGGTTAGGCACTCTTAAGGTTCACTAAATATGGTTTGAGGTTAAAGTCTAAAGGTTCCCAAATTGCTCCTTATATCTTTGTCCATCACAGACTAGTAAGGCACCCTAATCCTCACCCATTACAGGCTATAAGCGAAAAAGGTTCAATTTGAGTGGGAGTATTTCGCTAGCCACTGCGGAGTCATTAAACCTCACGAAAGTAATAGGTACTTTACTTCTTCCTAGAAGGACAAAGCTCGGGTATAGAGCTCATGTTATGCATATGCATATGAATGACATAATTAATAAAGTAAATAAACATGAATGAATAATAAAATATATATACAAAAAGGTTCAATTTTATTAGGCTTTTGGATAACACAAATTTATTTGCTGACCTAACTCTCAGACGTCCCAATGAAGTCACCAAGCTGTCATAACGTCTAGATCTAGGGATCTATCGCAAAACATTGACTTGAAGAAGTCACCACCAATCTTTTTTATCTAGGTGCGATTGGCCACCTAAAGAATCTATCCTTTCAAGGAACACCTAAGTTTAAGGGTCCCTAAAAGAATAGGTTTAGGTCTACTAACCAGAGCAGGGTTCGGGAGTTCGGTTACGTGTGAGGAAGGTGATAGCACCCTCACAACGTCCATCGAAAGATAGTACCAATTTAATTTTGTGTTATCCAATAAGCCTTAAAAATTTATCAAATAATTAATTATTAGAAATTATTCTCAATTGACTCTAATACATTTAGCAAAAAATTGAAAAAATTCCCTTACCTCAAGAGTATGTAACAAAACTACTGTTTCACTTGCAAAGGCTCCATCGTCGGATTATTTAACATTAAAGAAAGTTCAAGAAAATAAAAAGAAAAAAAAATGATTGCTTTAGATATAAACTCTTTTCTATTCAAAAATTCATTGCTTTTGTACAAGAAAAATTGATACTTTCAATTTTTTCTCAAAATATTTTTTAAAAACTTTAATTTCGAAGAAAATTGATACTTTCAACTTTTTTTCGAAAATATTTTTTAGAAAAAAAAACCTATTTTCAATAAAAATTGATACTTTCAACTTTTCCTCAAAAAAATTTTTTAGAAAACTTATTTTCAAGGAAAATTGATACTTTCAACTTTTCCTTAAAAATATTTTTTTGAAATTTATTTAAAGAAAATAATAACAAAAAAATAAAAATAAAGGAAAAAATAAAAATAAAATAAAATAATACTAAACAATTCTAATTTAATAAAAAAAAAAAAAACCTGGGAACGGCTCGATTTAGCAGCTCGGCTCGGCTCAGCTTGAGGAAGAAAAATTGCTCGGAGACCCAACTCTCGGCTCGGCTTGGCTCCGAAAACGGCTCGCACTCGGGTTACACGCAGGTCAAAAGTGGGTTGACGCTCGGGTCGGGTCGTCCGATTTCAAAACGCGCGAATCCTCTGGGAACAATAACGCCAAAACGACGTTGTTTTTAACAGGTATAAAAGGCTAATTCATCTATTTTTCAGCAGACTGATCCTTCCCACACTCTCTTTCTCTTCCCTTTCTTTTCTCTCCCTTCTCTCTAAACAGACGAAGAACTCTGGTTGAATCTCATCGAATTCTGAAAAATATCATCAAAATCTAGGTTTTTCACCGGAAGTTCGTCGAAAAGTTGATCGATTTCTGGAAATAGTTGCCGAAAATTGGGTAGCTAGCCGAAAAATTCAACCGGTGCCAAAAAAGTCATCGAAAAATTTAAATTTGGCTTAAAAATTCAACCGAAATCTGAAAATTTTTCAAAAATTTTTAGAAAAAAATTTGCCAAAATTCTAAAAAATTCCTGAAATTGCTTCTCGCCCTTTTGAATGCATTTTCCTTTCTCTTTTCGCTCTTTTTCTCAATCAGTGTCTGCATTTCTTTGTTTCTAGTCTTTGTGATTCGTGGATCTATTTATAGGGATTGATCAAAAGAGTTTCTGATCAATCCCAACTCCTCTTTGGATTGGGATTCAATCCTTGAATCCAATATGAACTCTGATTGAATCCTAAATCCACGGTAGAATTCTAAATTTCTATCTCAATCCCAGCTGAATAAGAAGAAAAAGAAAATAAAATCAAATAAAAAAATGTTAATAGATAATTAAAAGAAAATAATTAGATAAATAAAAATGCTAATAGATAAATAATAATAATAATAGATAAATAATAATAATAATAATAGATATATAAACAGATAAGTAATAATAAAATATATATATTAATAAATATAATAATAAATAAATAAATAAATAAAATACAAAATATAAAATAAAAATAAAAAATAAAATAAAACAAACTGAAATGGGTTTATCCATTTGGACCAGGCTCAATTGATCCGAACCTGAACCAAATTGGGTGTCTACGAAACCAATTCATCTTCAACTTCTCATTTTATAACCTAAGTATTTCTTGTTCTCTACCAAGTCGTCTCTTGACCCCACTTTCTCCGAAAATGCATCCCCCTTTGTTGCCATCCAAGTTTTGGTTCTTCATGATCATAAGTTTGATCCTGATTCTTACCGCACAGCCTGTGTTTGCAATGATGGGAATATTTCGAGCTGCGGTGCACGATTCTCTTGTGGAGACATTCAGAATATTGGTTTGGATCGGCCAGAAAGTTGTGGCTACCCTGGCTTCAGGCTGGATTGCAATCAAAATACTCCAGAGATTACAATCAATTCAGCTACTTACCAAGTCCGGTACATATATAATTCTCGAGTCCTTGAAGTAGCTAGAGCTGATTATTCTGGCAGTATTTGTCCAACTTCTCTCATCAACTCCACTTTCACTAACAGCCCCTTTGAAATCAACAACGATACTCTGGATATAAGGCTGTATTATGGTTGTCATCCCCTTACAGTTCCAGGTCTACAAGATCTTCAGTGGATTTCAAGTCAATTTAACTGCACAATAACCTCAACAGATGTCATAGGTTATTATGTTACAAGGAATATCACACAAACGTCCTTGGGGAGCGTTGCTACTGTAGTAAGCACATCCTTATGATCTTGCAACAACAGTGTCATTATTCCTGTCCTGAATTCACAAGTTCAGTTGTTGGAGGCAAATCGAAATTCGGATACTCTGCTAGAAGCGCTTACAGCTGGTTTTGAGCTTCACTGGTCTGCAAACGATACTTTCTGTAACCGGTGTCTGAACTCTGGTGGGCAGTGTGGGTACAACCTCACCTTGGGGGGATTTTTATGTTACTGCTCAAACGGATCCTATCTTGCCGTTTGTTCCTCAAGCTCCCCAGGTACATCTTCCTTCTTATACGCTATGCCTGTTAAAATCTCTTACTTTTAAGTCATAGGATGTTATTTGAAAGAGTCGTTCACAAGCATTTTAGTCTCATTCCAAGACAGAAATTGGAAAACAAATTTGATTAGGATATCGATCTTCTTTCATTCGACCAAATAATTAAGTTTTTTGGTCGATTTAGTTTTTGTTCCGATTCTATATTCATCAAGCAGGGATGATAGGTATCGTTTGGACTTTAGTAATATTAAATTGTCCATTAGCCTGCCATGATAGGAAAAAAGGGCAAACCTTCCTCCTGTTTCAAGTATTGACTCGTTCCCGACTGGAACTTACTGGGGAATTGGGATGGATTTTAATTCATTTCTTCACCAGTAGTTCCAATTTCGGAGGCAGCGGCTCAGAATCTAGGGTTGAACCAATCGACTGTGAATGATGCTTTGAAGGGTGGTTTTGAATTGCAATGGGAAGGAGATACTGATCAATGCAGAGGATGCCGAGATTATGATGGGGTTTGCGGATATAATCAGACTACAAATAGTTTCATTTCCTTTCGCCGTGATCGACCTAGTGAAACCACATGTTCTTCACCGACACAAGGCATGTTATAGCCCTTCTGCCGTAATTTTGTTATGCTGGTTGTTTTTCCAAAATTTAACCTTTGCAGCACGAGTTTGCAATCCTACTCTCTCTATGCAGTTAATGAGAACACTCCATTAACTCTCACTATTGTATAAGCAACAAAATTTTAGAAGATTGGTCTTATCTTGTTGATCTTGGTAATTTTAAGCCCAAGAAAACTATTTACTCTATCTAGATATTGATTTATTCAATTATAAAATCAGTAGATATTTCTCTGTTGCTGGTTTCTTTTACTTTTTAAGAAAGTCGAACTGAATTTATACCTTCATAGTCGTGAGAGAGCTAGAATATATAGAATTATAGATTTCCCACAAGCAACTCAAGAATATATACTTCACCGCTATAAATTAGACTAGGTTACTTACATTTACTCTATATTATTTCTAGGCTACCTAAAATTCCATTGACCGGTGCTTAATGCTGCCAATTGAAGCTTCCTTTTGAAAAATTTCACCCTTCACTTCGTCAAAGACCAGCAACTTGATTATCATGATTAAAACCTATCATAACGTCTAGATCTGGGGATCTATTGCTAAACATTGACTTGAAAGAGTCGTACATCATAAATCTTTTTTATCTAGGTACGATTGATCACCTAGGGAATCTATCCTTTTAGGAACACCTAAGTTTAAGGGTCCCTAAAAGAATAGGTTCAGGTCTACTAACTAGAACAAGGTTCGAAAGTTCGGTTATGTGTGAGGAAAGTGATAGTGTCACGAACCTAAGGATGAGTCCTGAATCCCACATCGAACATAATAGGAGGGTCACTGGGGTATATAAGGGTTCACACCACTTCCGCCTTGTGAGACGCCTTTTGTAGGACAAAACCGTGAGGCCAAGGGGGCCAGAGCGGATAATACCTCACAAGGGTGTGAACCGTGGCAGGAAGGCTGATCTGGGATGCCGGAAGGGTGAATGCCCGGGTCCCGGAGCCGCGCGGGTTCGGAGCTTAAGTCTCGACCCGTGACAAGTGGTATCAGAGCCAGCCCTAAACCGTTCGATCCATGCCAAGCACCTCGAGGGAGGTAGGCAGGGTGGCCAGCCTCCGAGACGAGGGTGTCACGAGGTTGGGTGCGGGAGAATGTCACGGACCTAAGGGGGAGTCCTGAATCCCACATCGAACATAATAGGAGGGTCACTGGGGTATAAAAGGGTTCACACCATCTCCGCCTTGTGAGGCGCCTTTTGTAGGACAAAACCGTGAGGCCAGGGGGGCCAGAGCGGACAATACCTCACAAGGGTGTGAACCGTGGCGGTCAGGTTGATTCGGGACGTCGGAAGGGTGAATGCCCGGGTCCCGGAGCCGCGCGGATTCGGAGCTTAAGTCTCGACCCGTGACAAGTGGTATCAGAGCCAGCCCTAAACCGTTCGATCCACGCCAAGCACCTCAAGGGAGGCAGGCAGGGTGGATAGCCTCCGTGACGAGGGCGTCACGAGGTTGGGTGCGGGAGAATGTCATGAACCTAAGGATGAGTCCTGAATCCCACATCGAACATAATAGGAGGGTCACTGGGGTATATAAGGGTTCACACCACTTCCGCCTTGTGAGGCGTCTTTTGTAGGACAAAACCGTGAGGCCAGGGGGGCCAGAGCGGACAATACCTCACAAGGGTGTGAACCGTGGCAGGAAGGCTGATCTGGGACGCCGGAAGGGTGAATGCCCGGATCCCGGAGCCGCGCGGGTTCGGAGCTTAAGTCTCGACCCGTGACAATAGCACCCTCACAACGCTCATCAAAAAATGGTACCAGCTTAATTTTGTGTTATCCAATAAGCCTTAAAAATTTACGAAGTAATTAATTATTGAAAATTATTCTCAATTGACTACTTTTAGCAGAAAATTAAAAAAATTCTCTCACCTTAAGAGTATACAAGAAAATTATTGTTTCACTTGCAGATGCTCCATCGTCAGATTATTTAGCATTAAAAAAAATTCAAGAAAATAAAAAAAAAAGAAAAAAAATGATTGCTTTAGATATAAACTCTTTTCTCTTCAAAAATTCATTGGTTTTGTACAAGAAAAATTGATACTTTCAACTTTTTCCCAAAATATTTTTTAGAAACTTTAATTTCGAAGAAAATTAATACTTTCAACTTTTCCTCAAAAATATTTTTTAGAAAACTTATTTTTAAGAAAAATTGATACTTTTAATTTTTCCTCAAAAATATTTTTTAGAAAAATTATTTTCAAGAAAAATTGATACTTTTAACTTTTCCTCAAAAGTATTTTTTAGAAAACTTATTTTCAAGAAAAATTGATACTTTCAACTTTTCCTTAAAAATATTTTTTTGAAATTTATTTAAAGAAAATAATAACAAAAAAAATAAAAATAAAGAAAAAAAATAAAGGAAAAAATAAAATAAAATAAAAAAACTAAACAATTCTAATCTAATAAATAATAATAATAAAAATAATAAATAAATAAATAAATAAATAAATAAATAAAAACCTGGGAACGGCTCGGTTTAGCGGCTCGGCTCGGCTTGAAGAAAAAAAATGGCTCGGAGACACGGTTCGGGAGTATGCGACTCGGCTCGGGAAACGGCTTGCGCTCGGGTTGCATGCGGGTCAAAAGCGGGTTGATGCTTGAGTCGGGTTGTCCGATTTCAAAACGCGTAAATCTTTTAGGAACAGTAACGCCAAAATGACATCATTTTTAACGGGTATAAAAGGCTAATTCATCTATTTTTCAGCAGATCGATCTTTCCCTCTCTCTCTCTTCCCTTCCTTTTCTATCCCCTCTCTCTAAACAGACGAAGAACTCCGGTTAAATCTTGTCAGATTCTGGAAAATATCACCAGAATCTAGGTTTTTCGTCGAAAGTTCGTCGAAAAGTTGATCGATTTCTAGAAATAGTTGCTGAAAACTGGGTAGCTAGACGAAAAATTCAATTGATGTTGAAAAAGTCATCGAAAAATTCAACCGAAATCTGAAAATTTTTCAAAAATTTTCAGAAAAAAATTCGCCAAAATTTTAAAAATTTCTTGAAATTGCTTCTCACCCTTCTGAACGCCTTTTCCTTTCTCTTTTCACTTTTTTTCTCAGTCAGTGTCTGCATTTCTTTGTTCTAGTCTTTGTGATTCGTGGATCTATTTATAGGAATTGATCAGAATAGTTTCTGATCAATCTCAACTCCTCATTGAATTGGGATTTAATCCTTGAATCCAATATGGACTCTGATTGAATCCCAAATCCATGGTAGAATTCCAAATTTCCATCCCAATCCCAGTCGAATAAGAAGAAAAAGAAAATCAAATCAAATAAAAAAATGTTAATGGATAATTAAAAGAAAATAATTAGGTAAAAAAAAATGTTAATAGATAAATAATAATAATAATAGATATATAAAGAGATAAGTAATAATAAAAAATATATATTAATAAATAGTAATAATAAATAAATAAATAAAATACAAAATACAAAATACAGAATAAAAATAAAATAAAACAAACTAAAATGGGCTTACTCATTTGGATCAGGCCCAATTGATCTGGGCTTGGACTAAATTGAGTGTGTACAATAGCCCCCTTTGCACATTTTCTGTGAAACAAAAATTGCGCAAAGACGTAGACACCCATTCAAGACTCCACTTGACCCTTTTCTTTTTTTTTTTTGCTTTTTTCCGTTAAAATTTTGATCAAAGTTCCTTTAAGCAAAGGCTCAATGACTTTGAAAAACATAAACAAAGCTCCTCTAATTAGAGGCTTAACGACTTTGAAAATAAATAAACAAAGCTCTTCTAATCAGAGGCTTAACGACTTTTGGGAAGTAAATTGCTCCTCTAATCAGAGGCTCTACGACTTTGAAAAATAAATAAAGCTCCTCTAATCAGAGGCTCAACAAACTTTTGAAAATAAACTGCTCCTCTAAACAGAGGCATCACAACTTTGAAGAATAGATTGCTCCTCTAATCAGAGGCATCACAACTTTGAAAAATAAATTGCTCCTTGACAATCATGTCCAAAGGAGTTGAAAATCGTGTTTGAAGAAATTTCAAGAGATTATGCCCAAAGGTCTTACAAATCAACCTTGATACCGAGAGACATCTTATTTCAAGGATTAGAAACTTACCTGACAAGCTTTTTCTCAAATTTGAAAATGTCTTCACATTTGTCTTCTCTATGTGGGATGTTGGAATACCCCTGCTTCTTGAATTTATGCACTATATTTTCTTGAATGTAGTATATGCTATGCAATGCATGTGAAATTCAATGCATGCTATGCAAATGTTGGCTAATTAATTCCTATTCAATTGTGGTACTCAAGTTTCTCAAGCTCCTTTCTTAGGCCTCGAACCCTTGATTCTTCAAAGACCAAATTATGTTACTCTTCTAAGATCAAGCCAGTGTAGCTCTCAATCATCTCTTTCGCTCAATTCTTATATTTTTTCTATAAGAAATCTCTTTCCAAATTCAATGTCCTTATAAGGAACTGAACATCTCAATTCTACCTTTATCACTCTTGACTTTTTCAATGTAATGTAAAAATCTTTCATGCCATTATTCATTTATCAATCATTATTTCAATATTAAAAAGTAAGAATGCATTTGCACATTTCTTCCATTGTAGGGTATTAAAAAGAAAAGAATAAAAATAGTTAGGAAGCAGTCAACAGAAGAGGCACACAAAGAGTGAAATAGAATGTCTTTTATTAGCAAAATGTTGGTAAACTTTGACCAAGGAAGAATTACAAGGATAAGTATGGGGGATAAAGCCCAAAAATGAATAATCGGACAATCATGATAACACATTTGAAGGTTTTTTAAAAACTCAATCATCTGATGTACTTAACAACTTAGAGCTCCTCCGAATTTGCTAGCCTCTATGCCAATGGATTTTCAAATTTGATGCTGTATTCTCCTTATTTAAGCTATTTTTTTAGGTTTTCAACTTAGATAAACCCCCTATGACTCAAACTGCCCTTTTAGGGTTTTCGCCTTGAGTCCTCCTTTTTCATTAACTTTTTTTTTCTTTTTTTTCTTTTTCATTTTTTTCATTTCATTTTTTTTAAGCATAGTATTTTTTTACAGCATCAGAATTTATAGGAAGGGGTAAATCATTTTCATTCATATTAGTCAGTATCAGTACTCTACTCGAGAAAGCTTGTTTCACTACATACGGGCCTTCCTAATTCGGAGTCCATTTTTCTTTATTATTATGTTGGATTGAGAGGATTCTCTTCAAGATTAACTCTCTTTCTCGAAAGCAACGGGGTCAAATCTTTTTGTCATGAGCCCTCATCATTCTTCTTTGATATAACTGACTATGGCACAGTGCAGTCAATCTCTTTTCTTTTATAAAATTTAACTATTCATAGCATTCTCGAATCCATTCAGTTTCTTCTAATCTAACTTCTTTTAGAACCTTCAAAGATGAGATTTTTACTTTCATTGGTAATACAGCTTCCAACCTATAAATCAAAAAAAATGAGGTTGCCCAAGTAGAGGTGCACACTGATGTTCGATATGCATGTAGTGCAAATGGTAACTTCTCATGTCAATCTTTATAAGTCTCAGTCATCTTCTCAAGAATTTTTTTATGTTCTTGTTGACTGTCTCAACTGCCCCATTCATTTTCAGAGGTATGGTGTCGAGTTATGAGGCTTGATCTTGTATTGAGCACATATTTCTTGCATCATCTTACCATTTAGATTCTTGGCATTGTCTGAAATAATTCTCTCTGAAAATTCATATCTACAGATGATCTATCTCTTTATGAACTTACAAACCACAGATCGATTACATTTGCATATGATGCTACCTTCATCCATTTTGTGAAGTAATCTATCATCATAAAAATAAATCTATGCCTATTAGAAGCCTTTGGGGTGATATGACCAATGACATCCATGCCTCACATTGAGAATGACCAAGGTGGTGCCATAACATGTAAAGCAGATAGCAGAGCATGGATCTTATCAACATATATCTGGTATTTATGGTATTTACGAGCATAGTCAATGCAATCACTCTTCATTGTCAACCAATAGTATCATGCTTTCATGATCTGTCTTACCATCATATGTCCACTAGCATGTGCCTCACATAGTTCATCATGCACTTTTTCAATAATTTTTCTTGCTTCAGCCTTACTTACGCATCTTAGTAATACTTGATCACGACTTTTTTTGTACAGAACACCCCTATCCAGGAAAAAGCTCATAGTCAATCTTCGGATGACCTTTTTATCATTTTTTATTGCTTGAACTGGGTATTGTTGATCTTTAATATACTGTAAGATATCATAATACCAGGGCTTCTCATCTTTTTTCTCTTTTACATTGGAGCAATGAGCTGGCATATCCTTAACATCTAGCCTAATGGGCTGAATGTCAGTATTGTCATTAATTTGAATCATTACAGTCAGAGTAGCCAATGCATCGATAATCAGATTCTCTTTTCAAGGTAAATGGTCAAACTGGATATCTTTAAATTGTTTTATCAACTCTCGAATATACTTATGATGTGGAACGAGTTTTGAATCTCTCATCTCCCATTCCCCTTTCAACTGATATATAACTAGAGCTGAGTCCCCAAACATTATTTATGCTTTCACTTTTCTATCTATAGCAGCTTGTAAGCCCATGACATATGCTTCATATTCAACGATGTTATTTGTGCAATTAAAATTTAACCTTGCTGTTACAGGGCAGTATTGTTCTTTTGGAAAGATTAAAATTACTCCAATTTCATGTCCCAAGGCATTGGCAGCTCCATTAAAATACATTCTCCAATTTTTTTTTCATGCTTCCCTTTCTCCAGTTGAGAAATAGTCATTAGATCTTCATCAAGGAATTTCAACCTCATTGGTTCATATTCTTCAGTAGCACAATCTGCAAGAAATTTTGCTATAACACCTCTTTTTATTGCCTTTTGGCTTACATATATAATATCATATTTCGAGAGCATTACTTATCATCTAGCAATTCTTTCAAACAAAGAAGGCTTCTCGAAGATATATTTAATTGGATCCAGTTTTGCTATGAGTCATGTGGTATGATAGAGCATATACTATCTGAGTTTTTTAGCAGTCCACACTAATGCACAACACATTTTCTCCAATGAGAAATATTTAGATTCATATTCTGTGAACTTTTTACTCAGATAGTAAATAGATCTCTTTTTTCGGCTAGACTCATATTGTTGCCTTAGCACACATCTCATTGAATTTTCACACACTGTCAAGTATAAAATTAAAGGTTTCCCTGGAACAAGTGGCACCAACACTAGAGGGTTTGACAAGTATTGCTTAATTTTATCAAAAGCCACTTAACATTCTTCATTCCATTTTCTAGGATTATTCTTGTGGAGAAGCTTAAATACGGTATCACATTTATAGGTAAGCTGAGAGATAAATCGAGAAACGTAATTCAATCTTTCCTGAAAACTTCAAACTTCTTTTGGTGTACTTGGAGGTGACAAATTTTGAATGGCCCGTATCTTGTTTGGATCGACTTCAATTTCTCTTTCACTGACCACAAAGCCTGGTAACTTCCTGACCTTACCTCAAATGTGCACTTGACTGGGTTTAACTTGAGCTGAAACTTTTTTAATCTCTTAAATAACTTTTTGAGGCTGGTGACATGATCTTTATTCTCACAAGATTTTGCAATCATATTGTCTACATACACCTCAATCTTTTTGTGCATCATGTCATGGAAAAGTGTTACCATAACCCTTTGATATGTTGGCCCAAAATTTTTTAACCCAAAAGGCATGACTTTGTAACAAAAAGTTCCCCACAAGGCCACGAAAGTGGTTTTTTCCATATCATCTACAGCCATTTTTATCTAATTATACCCTAAGAACCCATCCATAAAGGAGAAAATTGAATGTTTAGCCGTGTTATCTACCAGTGTGTCGATATGTGATAAAAGAAAGTTATCTTTTGGACTAGCCCTATTCAAATCACGATAGTCTACATACATTCATACCTTTTCATCTTTCTTAGAAACTGGTACTATATTGGCTACACATTCTGGATACTTAGCCATTTTTAGAAAACCGACATCAAACTATTTTTTCACCTTTTCTTTGATCTTTAGTAGCATTTCAAGCTTCATTCGTCTCAGTTTCTGTTGGACTGACTTACATTCTGGCTTTAGGGGTAATCTGTGCTCTATTATCTCCGTGCTCAGTCTTGGTATATCCTGGTAAGATCAAGCAAATACATCTATGAATTCTCAAAGTAAATTTGCTAAATATTGCCTATCTCATGATGAAAGTGAAGTGCCAATTCTGACATCTTTCTTATTCTTTTCATCTTCCAGATTCACTAAGCAACTATCTCCTGATGAGGCTCAATTAGCTTATTTTCTTGTTCAATCAATCTCATTAAGTCTGGAGGCATAACATATTCTTTCAAATTTTTTTCATTGTCAAGGTCATCAGTGTTAATTGAATTCTCAATACTAACCTCTTGATTGTTATCATTATTATCTTCATGTTCATTTAAGGACCTAAAATTAGATGAAATGGGATATGTTGACAAGATGTGTTTGAAAAAATGGCAATAGTGAAGATACAAGAAGAAATGAATGAAAATACATCCTTCCTAATCTTTATTAAAATAAAAAATAAATGGCCCAAACAAGAAAGATCACTCCAATGCCTTGGGCAATAGCTATTGGGATGTTACAATTACATTGTATTAGTTTCAAAAGTCACATGCACTTCAATGGCACTCCAATTGTTCAGATCATAATCTGGCAGACAAAGGCAGACCCACCCCTCTTGATTAAGCCCCACTTCATCTTCAATAGCATTAATGGTTAATTGGGCAAAAGTTCTTTTCACACTTTTTTCTGTATCTAGATACATGAATCCTTCAAGTCTGAAAGTCTTGTACAGGTGTGGGATAACCATTAGTCTTGTTATTTTTTCTACTGGCCTTCTCTTGATCTCTCATTCTGCTACTTCATAGCCTAGGCCTAACATTTTCATTATTGTCTACCACTATCGGAGGTTCCTTTATTCCCTGTAAGTTTTTACCCAATCCTAATCCTAGATACCAGCCCTTATTGATGACTTGGCTCATCACTATCCTTGAAAAAGGCTAATTTTTAAGTCCTTCACCTATAAAATTAACTAGCTCAAAAGATCGATAAGAGCATTTTACTACTTCTTTGGTAACCTCTACATACGGAACATTCAACGATTAGGTCACTAATATGTCTTCCTTCCCAACTACCACTACCAATTGACCTTTTACATTAAACTTGATCTTTTGGTGCAAGATAGAGGGCATAGCTCCTGCCATGTGAATCCATGACTTTCTCAATAGGTAACTGTAGGATGGAGAGATATCCATCACTTGAAACTTAACATTTAAAGTGCACGACCCAATTTGCAAGGACATCTCGATATCCCCCAGGACTTCTCTTCTGGTACCATAAAAAACTTTCACGATCATCTGACTATCTTTCATATGAAAGTAGTCAATGGGTAACCTTGCCAAAATTGATATAGGCATGACGTTGATAGCGGAGCCATTATCAATAAGGACTTTGGCTATGATATGGCTTTTGCACTTGATCATGTTATGCAAAGCTTTGGCGTTTCTCCTTTCTTTCGAGGAAATTTCATCATCGCTAAATGAAATGTAATTCGACATGACTAAATTTTCAGCCAGGTGGTTCACATATTCAACAAATACATTATGTTCCACATATGCCTGGTTCAATACTTTCAGCAGGACATTTTGGTGTGGCTTTGAGTTTAACAGCAGTGATAGTAATAAGATTCGTGCTGGCATTTTGTTCAACTATTCAACAACTGAATACTCATTATGTTTTACCAACTTTAAGAATTCACAAGCCTCTTTTTCTAACACTGGCTTCGGGTGATCTTTCTCGAGTTCTACTTCAGGGTTATTTCATCTTTCTCTTTCTTTGGCTTTCTCTTTTCTAGCCTTCTCTAATATTTCTAGAGTGTAACACCTTCCACTTTGAGTAATGCCTCCTACACCAGTTATATTAGATACGTCAGCTTAGAGACATCCCTTTCTTGCCCCTAAACTACTGTATCGCGACTATATTTTTAAGGTACAACTTTATCATCCTTATATGAGAAGGGGATCAAAACTTTAAAAGTTATTGGCCTGATAATGAATTTGTCTATGATTGACTTTAGCTTGTTCCCACAATGAATTGTTATCGGCTTTAGAAATAGCTTTGTAGGCTTATCAGTCATGGACACTTTCTAAGTCTTCTTTTTTTTCGTAAACCTCCATCTGGTATGAATTCAAGAGTTTTTACACCTCTTGGTGAAACTACTCACAAGTTTCGATAGAGTGATCCATTGCCCCACTATGATATTTATAACTAGTGCCCGCTATATATACTTCATGATAGCTCTGTGGACTCACTGGTTCTACCATATCAATTTTTCATAAAACATCAAATAGTTGACTGAGAGGTGTCTTAATGTCTGCCACTTCTTTCTTCAAATGGCACTCTTATTCTTCACTCAAAACATTCATATTATGATTAGGTAAAGGATTGCCACTAACATTTGGTGTAGTCACCTCTCCTGTATCAAAGCTAATCATTCCATCCTTGATCAATCGTTGCACTTTGTGTTTCAAGATGGTGTAATTTTCAGTGGAGTGATCAGCAATCCTATAGTGATAGTCACAATGGGCTGTAGGATCATACCACTTAGGGTAAGATGGCTTGAGGGGCTTTAATTTACTAGGAGCAATCAGATGACTGTTATAAAGCTCACGATATAATTTTGTATAGGTCATTGGGATTGGGTTAAATACAGGTTTTTCATGAATAGTTCGTTGCTTCCGTGAACCATCCATTGGGCTAGCTGAACGAGTTTGGGGTCTTGAGGTAAGCTGAGTGTTAAGACTATATGTGGTATTTTGAGGCTTAAGAGGAGGTTGATATGTTTGGGGGTAAGATGACTATATAAATAGTTGGTATGGGTAAGGGGAAGTGTTATTTACAGTAGGGTAATATGAAAGGTATCCTTATGGTGAGTAGGATTGATAACCCCCAAATTACTGTCTATCAAAGCTCACAGCTTAAGCTTCAGTCTCTTTTTTCTTTAAGACTTTTTTGTTAGATGCTTCACCTCCTTCCAACTTGTCATTCTTGATGGCACTCTCGATAATTTCTCTCGAAATTATCATATCAACGAAATTTTTGATTGTGTTCCTTATAATCTTTTTAATAAGGAGGTTTCAAAATACTAACAAACAGCACTGTAGTCTCTTTCTCAGTCAGAGGAGGTTGTACCTGAGAAGCTACATCTCTCCATCTCTAGGTATATTCTTTAAAAGACTCAGTTGTCTTTTTCTCCAGGTTCTGTAAAAATAAACGATCAATAGCTAGATCGATAATATGTTGATATTGACTGATAAAGTCATGACCATATCGCTCCAAGAGCGAATGTGGGTTCTGTCCAGCTGGACATACTACTTGGCAGCAGAGCCTGTAAGGCTATCTTGAAAAGCATGCATCAATAATTTTTCATTATGGGTATGGGCTACCATCTTCCGGTAATACATGGTGATATGAGTTTTGGGGCATTTCGTACCATCATATTTCTTAAATTTTGGTACTTTGAACTTTGGTAGAATGACTATATCCGGGACTAAGCATAGCCCAACAGCATCAATAGAACCATAAAATCTAATCCCTTTTACGGCCCGTAACCTTCGTTCAAGCATACTAATCTTTGGATCTTCCTGAGACTCCGTCGCTTTTACTTTTTCTTTCTCTTTATTTTTCAAGTCATCTAGATCAGGAATCAGTTCTACTACCTTTTTAATAAAGATAGGATTTACATAGCTATGGTAATACCTTAGATTTGAGGTTGATGGCATTTCAGGATATGCAGGATATGCGAAGTGTTGTGATGGAATCTCTTGTGTCGACTGGACTTGAGGTGGACCAAAACCTGGAAGATACAATGGGTCGACCACTTCTTGTAATTGGGGGACTTGTTACCTTGTATTTTTTTCTATTCTTTTTCCCTTGTTCAGTTTATTGAGAGCATCTAGAATCTTGCTCAACTCATTCTCAATCTTCTCCTGTGCTTTCTCCAATTTTTTAAATCTATGAGAATTTTTCTGCTCCATTTGTCTGGCTTTGGCTCTTGTGTTATATCGATGGATAGGGTTCTCGCTAAATGGAGCTATCTTTGAACCTTGAATACTATATCTTAAAATTAGCAAATTTATATGACTATCTCATGGTTACTTTGTTAAGTGTAATGAGTGAGAATGTAATGAATGAAAAATGCATGTATGCAAAAAATATTTACCTTAAGACGGTATTTAACTAAAAGATTTCATTTATTCCAAAAAAATTTTATTTACATTGAATTTATCATCCTAGAGTTATAACCATAAAATTGCTTAATCTGTTCATACTGGGCCTTGGCTTCTTCGATGAAGTTTAACAGACGCTGCCCATGCTCTCTTATTAAGGTCACCACTTATTTCAATGCTTCTGCCTCTTCCACCATCTCTCTTGCCTTGCATACCCCTTTACAAATTTGGATCGTTAGGTGTTTAATGTATTTCTATCTTCCTAAGTTCTCTCTTTTATCACATCAAACTTGGTATGATAACTCTCTATGCTTTCTAACTAATGTAGCAATATGATCTTCTTGTTCATTCAACTTTTGTCTCAGCCTACTTAGATAGCTATTTAACATGTTATTCTTTGTTTGTACTTGGGTACTTTCTTCTTTTAGTTTAGCATACTCTTACTTCAATCTTGCATTCTCTTCAATCAGCTTAACAATGGTTATCTCTTTGGCCCTTTCTCTCACACATAACCTTTTATGTTCTTGGTGTAGCTCTGCTAAATCTTCAATAGATGTATCACGCTCTCTAGCAACCTTGTGAACTCTAGCTTAATGACTTTCAACTCTATCTTTTCACTGGACTTTTTCTTCTCGAAGCTTCTGGATTTCTTACTTTAACTTACCCTTTTTCATACTCAAATTCTTTTGTCGCAAGCTCTAATTCTGATTGTGTCTCTTCAAGCTTTCCTCCTGTTGGTAGTTGAAAGCTTTCATAAGTGAATACCATTTTTTATCTTCATTTTGCTTTCCAAACCAAATACCCTGGAGTGACTTTATCAGTAAACGATCCAGGACTCACTTTTCGGGGATTTTTCCATGCTTTAATCATCTCATTCATCTTCTGAAATGCTTTTGGCTCACTGTAAGAAAAATTTAACTGATGAAGCCTATGCGTCATAGGAATGAACTGTTCTGCCTCAAACTGCCTTCTCACTAGGAGTGATGCATAATTTGTTGCTCTCCATAAACCCAAAAGTGGGACCACTGTATTATTCCTACACTGATACAACATAGGTTCATGATTCATCCACGGGGCCAACCATCTTACTTTAGCATTGGTCAATTTTTGTAGGAAAGTTATCCATTCCCTTTTAGACTTTTATTCTGATCACCCACTTTCATAGAATTCCTTGATCGAAGCTCGATTATGGACATAAAGCTTCGAGAAAGCACATTTTCCCCATTCGAAATGACTTTTTATCCATAAGTATAATAACTACATGCAGCTTATAAAGCGTCCTCTATTCTGACGATAGTAACTCAAAGATCTGATAGTCTCTGCTAATATTACCATTGAAGGGTTATAGCCATTGATCACACTCTCGAAGAAGTTAACCATCGCTATCTCAATATAACTCAAAACCTTTGGGAAGATCACTATTTCGTATATAGCTAAGGCAAATACATCTAACCCTCGTTCTTCGTTGGCATGTTACAATAGAAACTCATGAAAGAACTTTCACAGTAGGCAAACCTGTTCTTGTTTCTTCTTTGTATCAGAATCCATAACTTCTTTGTCTATGCCCATGAGTTGAGCTAAACCCTTACGAAATTCTGACTTGTGTTTTTTGACATATATCTTATCGGGAGCCTTGAGGTGCAAACCCAACAAAGTCAAATATTCTTCGATGGTTGGTGTCATATCAACTTCATTGAAGATGAAACACTTGTATAGAGGATCCCAAAATTGTGCTGCAGCTCTGATTAGTTGATCGTCGATAACTACTGCTAGAAGGTGTGCTATATGCCCGTGTCTCTGGCAAAACTGCTCTTATCTTGACGGACTCATCTTCTTTCATATATCAACCAAATCTTCTAGATTATTTTGTTTGAGGAGGATATATGTTTCTTGAAACAAGGTAGAATCATATCCAATTGGTAAACAATCCCCCATCTTCAGTTGAATCTTTTTTTACTGGACCCTTACTTCGTTGGGTGACTCACAAGGTGTTAATACAAATGAAGAACAAATTAGTCGTTCTGTGGAGTCTATAAAAAATTTTTGTTGAAGATCGTCTTTCAAGCAAATGTTTTTTATGCAACTTTATGATATGAGCATGAACCAATGCAAAAGAATAAGAGAAAAGGTTAGTATACCCAGAAAAAAAAGAATAAATAAATAACTAAGTAAATTAAAACATCACACAGAATAAGAGGAATGAACCCTATGCTTTTGGTTAATTCTAAAAAGGAAAAATGATGGCTCTGTCTATAAGTTAGGCACTCTTAAGGTTCACTATATTTGGTTTGAGGTTAAAGTCTAAAGGTTTCCAAATTGCTTCTTACATCCTTGTCCATCACAGACTAGTCAGGCACCATAATCCTCACCCATTACAAGCTACAAGCGAAAAATATTCAATTTGAGTGGGAGTATTTCGCTAGCCACTGTGGAGGCATTAAACCTCACGAAAGTAATAAGTACTTTACTTTCTCTTAGAGGGATGGAGCTTGGGTATAGAGCTCATGTTATGCATATGCATATGAATGACATAATTAATAAAGTAAATAAACATGAATGAATAATAAAATATATATACAAAAAGGTTCAATTTTATTAGGCTTTTGGATAACACAAATTTATTTGCTGGCCTAACTCTCAAACGTCCCTAGCGGAGTCGTCAAGCTGTTATAACGTCTAGATCTGATGATCTATCGCTAAATATTGACTTGAAGGAGTCGCCACCAATCTTTTTTATCTAGGTACGATTGACCACCTAAGGAATCTATCCTTTCAGGGAACACCTAAGTTTAAGGGTCCCTAAAAGAATAGGTTCAGGTTTACTAACCAGAACAGGGTTCGAGAGTTCGGTTATGTGTGAGGAAGGTGATAGCACCCTCATAACGCCCATCGAAAGATGATACCAGCTTAATTTTATGTTATCCAATAAGCTTTAAAAATTTATCAAGTAATTAATTATTAGAAATTATTTTCAATTGACTCTAATACTTTTAGCAGAAAATTGAAAAAATTCTCTCACCTCAAGTGTATGAAAGAAAACTATTGTTTCACTTGTAGAGGCTCCATCGTTAGATTATTTAACATTAAAGAAAATTCAAGAAAATAAAAAAGAAAAAAAATGATTGCTTTAGATATAAACTCTTTTCTCTTTAAAAATTCATTGCTTTTGTACAAGAAAAATTGATACTTTCAACTTTTTCCCAAAATATTTTTTAGAAACTTTAATTTCGAATAAAATTAATACTTTCAACTTTTCCTCGAAAATATTTTTTAAAAAAAAAAACTTATTTTCAAGGAAATTTGATACTTTCAACTTTTTCTCAAAAATATTTTTTAGAAAACTTATTTTCAAGGAAAATTGATACTTTCAACTTTTTCTCAAGGAAAATTAATATTTTCAACTTTTCCTCAAAAATATTTTTTAGAAAAATTATTTTCAAAGAAAATTGATACTTTCAACTTTTCCTTAAAAATATTTTTTTGAAATTTATTTAAAGAAAATAATAACAAAAAAATAAAATAAAAATAAAGGAAAAAAATAAAAATAAAATAAAATAAAAAATACTAAACAATTCTAATTTAATAAATAATAATAATAATAATAAATAAATAAATAAATAAAACTACTTTTGTGACTATGTGGAGAACCTTTTGTTACAAAGTCATGCCTTTTTGGTTAAAAAATGCTGGGGTAACATATCAAAAGACCATGGTAATGCTCTTCCATGACATGATACACAAAGAGATTGAGGTATACATAGATGATATGATTGTAAAATCTTATGAAGATGAAGATCATATCACCAACCTCAAAAAGTTATTTGAGAGATTGAGAGGATTTTAGCTCAAGTTAAACCCAGTCAAGTGCACCTTTGGGGTAAAGTTAGAGAAGTTACTAGGCTTTGTGGTCAGTGAAAGAGGGATTGAAGTCAATCCAGATAAGATATGAGCTATTCAAAATTTATCACCTCCGAGTACACCAAAGAAAGTTCGAGATTTTTTTGGGAAGATTGAATTACATTTCTTGATTCATCTCTTAGCTCACCTACAAATGTGATCCCATATTTAAGCTTCTTCGCAAGAGTAATCCTGAAGAATAGAATGAGGAATGCCAAGTGATTTTTGATAAAATTAAGTAATACTTGTCAAATCTTCCAGTGTTGGTGCCACCTGTTTCAAGGAAACCCTTAATTCTATACTTAACAGTGTGTGAGAATTCACTTGACAGTGTGTGAGAATTCAACAGAATGTGTGCTAGGGTAGCAAGATGAGTAAGTCGAAAAAAGAGAGCTATTTACTATCTGAGTAAAAAGTTCACAGAATATAAATCTAAGTATTTCTCATTGGAGAAAATATATTGTGCATTAGCATGGACTGCCAAAAGACTCTGACAGTATATGCTCTATCATACCACATGACTCATAACAAAACTAAATCCAATTAAATACATCTTTGAGAAATTTTTTTTATTTGGAAGAATTGCTAGATGGTAAGTAATGCTCTCGAAATATGATATTATATATGTAAGCCAAAAGGTAATAAAAGGGAGTGCTATAGCGAGTTTCTTGCAGATCGTGCTACTGAAGAATATGAACGAATGAGATTGAAATTTTTTGATGAAGATCTAATGACTATTTCCCAATTGGAGAAGGGAAAGCATGAAGAAAAGTGTTAGAGAATGTATTTTGATGGAGCTACTAATGTCTTGGGACATAAAATTTGGGTGATTCTAATCTCTTTAAAAGAACAATATTATCTTATAACAGCGAGGTTAAATTTTAATTGTACAAATAACATCATTGAATATGAGGCATGTGTTATGGGTTTACAAGCTGCTATAGATAGAAGAATGAAAGTATTAAAAGTGTTTGAGGACTCAGCTCTAGTTATATATCAGTTGAAAGGAGAATGAGAGACAAGAGATTCAAAACTCGTTTTATATCATAAGTATATTTTAGAGTTGATAAAACATTTTGAAGATATCCAGTTTGACCATTTACCTCGAGAAGAAAATATGATTATCGATGCCTTGGCTACTCTGGCTACAATGATTCGAATTAATAAAAATACTAACATTCAGCCTATCAAGCTAGATGTTAAGGATATGCCAGCTCATTGCTCCAATGTAGAAGAAGAAGAGGATGGAAAGCCCTGGTATTATGATATCTTATAGTATATTAAGGATCAAAAATACCAGTTCAAGCAACAGAGAACGATAAAAGGGTCATTCAAAGATTAGCTATAAGCTTTTTCCTAGATGATGATGTTTTGTACAAAAAAAGTCGTGATCAAGTATTACTGAGATGCGTAAGTAAGGCTGAAGTAAGAAAAATCATTAAAGAAGTGCATAATGGAATATATGGGGCATATGCCAGTGGACATATAATAGTAAGAAAGATCATGAGAGTATGATACTACTGATTAACAATAGAGAGTGATGGCATTGATTATGCTCGTAAATGTCATAAATGTCAAATATATGCTGATAAGATTTATGCTCCGTCATCTGTTTTACATGTTTTGGCACCACTTTGGCCATTCTTAATGTAGGGCATGGATGTCATTAGTCCTATCACCCCAAAAGCTTCTAATGGGCATAGGTTTATTTTTGTGATGATAGATTACTTCATAAAATGGGTAGAGGCAGCATTATATACAAATATAACACGATCTGTGGTTTGCAAGTTCATAAAAAAAGAGATCATCTGTAGATATGAGCTTTCGGAGAGAATTATTTCAAACAATATCAAGAATCTAAATAGTAAGATGATGAAAGAAATATGTGCTCAATACAAGATCAAACATCATAACTCAGCACCCTACCATCCGAAAATGAATGAGGCAGTTGAAACAGCTAACAAAAATATCAAAAAAATTCTTGAGAAGATGACTGAGACTTATAAAGATTAGCATGAAAAGTTACCATTTACATTGCATGCATATCAAACGTCAGTGCGCACCTTTACTAGGGCAACTTCATTTTCTTTGGTTTATGGGATGGAAGCTGTACTACCAGTAGAAGTGAAGATCCCATCTTTGAGGGCTCTAAAAGAAGTTAAATTGGAAGAAGCTGAATGGATTCGAGAATGCTATGAATAATTAAATTTCATAGAAGAAAAGAGATTGAGTGCATTGTGCCATGGTCAGCTATATCAAAGAAGAATGATGAGATCTCATGACAAAAAATTTTGACCCTATTGCTTTCAAGAAGAAGAGTTGGTTTTAAAAAGAATCCTCTCAACCCAGCATAATAATAGAGAAAAATAGACTCTGAATTAGGAAAGATCGTATGTGGTGAAACGGGCTTTCTCGGGTGAAGCACTGATATTGATTGAGATGGATGGAAATGATTTACCCCATCTTATAAATTTTGATGCTGTGAAAAAGTATTATGCTTAAAAAAAGAGAAAAAATGAAATGAAAAAAAAAAAAAGAAAAAGTGAATGAAAACGGAAAACTCAAGGCGAAAACCCTAAAAGGGTAGTTTGAGTCATAGGGGGTTTATCTAAGTTGAAAACCTGAAAAGGCAGCTTAGATAAAGAGAATACAGCATCAAATTTAAAAATTCATTGGCATGGAGGCTAGTAAATTCAGAGGAGCTCTAAATTGTTAAATACATCAGATGATTGAGTTTTCAGAAGAACCTTGAAATGTGTTATCATGATTGTCCGATTGTTCATTTTTGGGCATTATTTCCCTATGCCTATTTGTAATTCTTTCTTGGCCAAAGTTTGTCAACATTTTTGCTAATAAAAGATATTTTACTTTACTCTTTGTGTGGCTTTTTTGTTGACTATTTCCTAACCATTCTTATTCTTTTCTTCTTAATACCCTACAATGGAAGAAATGTGCAAATGCATTCTTACTTTTTGAGTTTGAAATAATGATTGATAAATGAACAATGGCATGAAAAATTTTACATTACATTGAAAAAGTCAAGAGTGATAAAGGTAGAATCGAGATGTTTAGTTCTGGATAAGGACATTGAATTTGGAAAGAGATTTCTTATAGAAAGAATGTGAGAATTAAGTGGAAGAGATGATTGAGAGTTACATTAGCTCGATCTCAGAAGAATAGCGTAACTTGGTCTTTGAAGAACAAAGAGTTTAAGGCCCAAGAAAAGAGTTTGAGAAACTTGAATGCCATAACTGAATGGAAATTAATCAGTCAGCATTTGCATAACATGCATTGCATTCCGCATAGCATATACTGCATTTGGAAAGTATAGTGCATAAATTCAAAAAGTAGGGGTATTCCAAATTTCGTATGAAAAAGACCGATGGGAAAACTTTTTCAAATTGGAGAAAAAGCTTGTCGGTAAGTTTTTTATCCTTAAAATAGGATATTTCGCGTATCAGGATTGATTTGTAAGACCTTTGGAGCATAATCTTCGGAAATTCCTTCAAACACGATCTTTAATTCCTTTGGACATGATTGTCAATGAGTATTCACCTTTCCAAAGTTGTTGAGCCTCTGTTTAGAGGAGCTTTAATTATTTTTCAAAGTCGTTGAGCCTCTATTTAGAGGAGCAATTTACCTTTCCAAAGTCGTTGAGCCTCTGTTTAGAGGAGCAACTTATTTTTCAAAGTCGTTAAGCCTCCGATTAGAGGAGCCATTTATTTTTCAAAGTCATTGAGCCTCTGATTAGAGGAGCCATTTATTTTCAAGGTCGTGGAGCCTCTATTTAGAGAAGTTTTGTTTATTTTTTTAAAGTCGTTGAGCCTCTACTTAGAGGAGCTTTGATCAAAATTTTAACAAAAAAAAAAATAAAATATCCAGTTGAGTTTTGAATGGGTGTCTACGTCTTTGCACAATTCCTGTTTCACAAAAAATGTGCAAAAAAGGGCAGCTGTAGACACCCAATTTAGTCCAGGCCCGGATCAATTGGGCCGATCCAAATGGGGCAAAATGGCCCATTTTATTTTTATTTTTATTTTTATTATCTTTATTTTTTTATTATATATATTATATCTAATAATATATATTTTTATTAGTTATCCATTAATATTATTTTTTTATTTATTATTGTATATTTTTTATACTTATCTATTATTATTATTATTTTTATTTATCTATCAATATTTTTTTATATTTATTGATTAATGTATATATTATTATTATTATTATTATTATCATTATTTTGGTTGGTTTATTCGGTCTGAATTCTGTTTTGATAGATATAATTTTTGGTTATAGAAGGAGGTTCTGCTGTGAATCAGAGGATTGAAAGAGTTTGGATTGGATTCAAAGAATGAATCCTAATCCCATAAGGAATTGAGATTAATCAGAAACTCTTCTGATTAATCCCTATAAATAAGTGCTGGAACATACACGAAAAGGATACACAGAGAAAAAATAGAAGCTAAAAAGGTTCTGGTGTGTTAGATACAGCTTTAGGAATCTGTGAGATATTTTATAGAATTTTTGAAGTTTTTTTTTTGAAAAATTTTTGGAAATTTTTTAGAATCCGGTGAAATTTTCTGGTGAACCTTGAATTTTTCGACGAGTTTTCAGGCCAACTTTGAAGTTTTCGACATTATTTTTCAGAATTCGATGGAAATTCAACCGAATTCTAGGTTATTTTCTTCGGGTAGAGAGAATGAGGAGAAAGTTAAGGGGAAAAGAGAGAATGGGGAAGGCGCATTTGAAGAAAAAACTGATTCTTTACCTTTTATACCCATGCAAAATGACGTCATTTTAGTGTTAGTACGTTACCAGGATCCGTATGTTTTTGTTTAGGCTGACCCGACTCGATTGCGACCCGATTCGTTAAACCGCGTGCTAGCTTATCCCTGGAGCCAAGTCGAGCCGACATCCCCGAGCCATGTCTTCGAGCCGTTTTTTTTTATCTTGGGTCGAGCCGTTTTCCAGCCGAGCCAAGCCATTCCAGAGGTTTTTTTTTTCTTTCTTATTTATTATTATTATTATTATTATTTATTGATTAGATTAGAATTGTTTAGTATTCTTTATTTTATTTTTATTTTTATCTTTATTTTTATTTTATTTTATTTTATTTTTTGATTTTCTTTAAACAAAATTTCAAAAAAATATATTTTTGAGTAAAAGTTGAAAGTATCAATTTTCCTTGAAAATAAGTTTTCTAAAAAAATATTTTTGAGAAAAAGTTGAAAGTATCAATTTTTCTTGAAAATAAGTTTTCTAAAAATTATTTTTGAGAAAAAGTTGAAAGTATCAAATTTCCTTGAAAATAAGTTTTCTAAAAATTATTTTTGAGGAAAAGTTAAAAATATCAATTTTTCTCGAAATTAAAGTTTCAGAAAAATATTTTGGGAAAAAGTTGAAAGTATCAATTTTTCTTGTACAAAAGCAATGAGTTTTTGAAGAGAAAATTATTTATATCTAAAGTTGAATCATTTTTTTTCATTTTATTTCTTTTTCTTTTTGTTTCTTGAATTTTCTTTAATGTTAAATAATCCGACGATAGAGTCTCTGCAAGTGAAACAATAGCCTTCTTGCATACACTTGAGGTGAGAAAATTTTTTCAATTTTTTGCTAAAAGTATTAGAGTCAATTGAGAATAATTTTTAATAATTAATTACTTGGTAAATTTTTAAGGCTTATTGGATAACACAAAATTAAGCTGGTACTATCTTTCAATGGGCGTTGTGAGGGTGCTATAACCTTCCTCACACGTAATCGTACTCCTAGACCCTATTCTGGTTAGTAGACCTAAACCTATTTTTTTAGGGACCCTCAGATTTAGGTGTTCCTTAAAAAGATAGATTTCTTAGGTGGTCAATCGCACCTAGATAAAAAATATTAGTGGGGACTTCTTAAGTCAATGTCTAACGATAAATCTATGGATCTAGACGTTATGACAAATATTTTAAATTAAGATATTAAATAATAATTTTATTAAAATATCTTAATAAATATAATTTTATATAATAAGGCATAGTACCCTAAACCCCATCTCTTACCTGACTTTGATTTTTTAGAAAAATACCCTACTTGCCTCCAACCTTAGCCTTGATCTAAAAAAGCCATTCATATCATATTGGAGTGGGTTAAAATTAATCAAATGCAAGTTGTTTTATCATCTCTATTTGTAAGATAAGAATTCTAAGAAAAAATTGATTTTTGGTGGGTAAGGCTTATAAATAGTAAGAATCTTAATAGAGTTAGATATGAAAGAAAGATATAATAAAAGTTATAAGGTTTTGCAAGATAACAACATATGAGGTTAAGGAAGAGTATTCACAAATATACATATATAAATATATATTTTATTGATTATACTTTATAGGATTAGAGGAGAATGAATGATTCGTAGATGTGATAATTGTTTAATATTTGGATCAAGAATACTTTATAAGATTAAATGAAAAGGAGAATATCTATGAGTTATAATTTAAAATGTTAATTGATATGATTATATATTTATAATTCTTTATAATTAATGATTTTTTTGTCCGTGAATGTAAGAAAATAGAGTGTCAAATTATATTAAAATTTTATTTTTTATATAAATGATTAATGATTTAATTATGCTTACACTTGCAGGAATGCCTAATTGGTTGCGGACATTGTGACTAACAAGTAGCTGTCCGTGTAGGTTGATATAGATGTCAGGTTCCATTTCATTGGTTTGATCTTCATTTAACCTCTTGAATAACTTGTCAATTCTACATTAGAAAAATCTTACTATGTTTTAAGAAGATCTTTTGTGGTCCACTTGTTTCGTATTCAAAGCAATTACTTCCAAGTTCCATCTAATTCTGCTATCAAAGCAATAACTTCCAACTTCCATCTAATTCTGCTAATGAAGTTTTAGTCTTCTTCCCTGGAGATGTATTCATAGAATATGGCTACACTCTAGAGCCAATTTTACACTATGTTAATAGACAATCTAGAATTCTAGGCACCTGATGCAAGTTTTTGTAGCTTTCCAGATTAGAAAAGGATAATATATATATACAATTCAAGCTTGAATAAATGGTTTCAACATTGACCAATAAAGATTACAGAAGAACTTTCTCAATCGTTGAATTTTACAATATCCCTTATCGGACAGTTGAGTAAAAGCCTCATCAATGAGAGACGAGAAACGGAATTGACTTCATCACCCTTTCTTCTCTGTTACCAGTCTTGCTTCAATATTGATCCTTCATAAACTTATTCCACCGTTCGTTTGTGTAACTTCAACTAAAATGTATCCAAATTCTTTTTCAATCTCTTCCCTTCTGGCTCTTTTCTTCTTTCTTTTTGCCTTGATCGGAGTTCCAACTACTATTTGCGTCGATGATCCACGGTACTCAGACTGCAGGACAACCATAAGATGTGGAAGCATAGCTTTTGATTACCCTTTCTGGGGAATGAACCGTGCAAGTTACTGTGGCCCACCAGGGTTCGAGCTGAAGTGCGAAGATGAAGTAGCAAAGATCACGATGGGCCAAAACACGTTACGAATTCTTGATGTAAACCCTCGACAGCAAATTCTACAGGTTGCTAGAGAGGATTACTGGAATGGTTATTGCCCAACGGAACTAATAAACACCACCATCGACTTCAATCACTTCGATTTTGGCTCAAACCTCAGAAACCTGACCCTATTCTATGGTTGCTACCCACCCTCGTTGGTTATTTTTGGAAATAACTGTACCATAAATGGTGTCATTATGGATGTGTCATATGCTGTCACAAGTCTTCTGGTCGATCCTCGTGCGGTGGTATGCCATCAAAGTGTGATTGTTCCAATTTATGAAAGAGCGGCTCAGATTCTAGAGGGGAACCCGTTGACTGTGAATGATGCTTTGAAGGGAGGTTTTGAATTGCAATGGGAAGTAGATAGTGATCGATGCAGAAGATGCAGTGATTCTGATGGGGTTTGCGGATATAATCAGACTACAAATAGTTTCATTTGTTTTTGCCGTGATCAACCTAGTGAAACCACATGTTCACCGACAACACAAGGTATGTTATAGCTCTTCTACTGTAATTTTGTGCAGCTGTATGTTTTAGAAAACTTCCTGGTGGTGAATAGTATCTTGACTCCTGAGAGAAGATAACCCTTTCCGGAGTGTCATAACCCTCTTGGTCTGGCTCGTTCTGGTATTCAATGTTTCATAGTAGTTGCATCAAATTTAGCTTTTGCAGCATGAGTTTGTAATCCTACTCTCTCTCTGCAGTTAATGAGATGACTCCATTAACTCTCAATATTTTGACCGGCTGATCTCCCAAAAATCTGATACCAATTCAGCCTCCAATTCCATTTGTCGCTTATTTCTTTCCAGTTACAAACTCCATCAGCAGACCAAAATGAAATATTTCCCCTTTTTGTTGCTCATACATTTGACCACTGCTGGATGCAGAAAGCACCGTTTACGGGAGGCTACAAAGCGGGATCTCCATGCTCAGAAAAAATTGTTGGTAGTTTAGAATTAGTTGTATCCTACATTGAGTAGAAAGATCACTTATATATAATTTAAAAGAAATTATTTATATTATTTAAATAATTAAGTTAAATGTTGGAGTGGATCAAATCATTTGGGTTTATTAAAAGTTTTTCTAATGGATTAGACAATTTTAAAAATTAAAGATAAACACTTGGACAAATAGATTTAATTTTTAAATTTTTATTATTATTATTATTTATTTATTTCAAAATATTACTGATTCTAAATAAATATATTAAAACAATGAAAAATATCACTGTTTAAGTAAAGTTTATTTAAATAATAAAATATGACTATACAAAATATCATGACTTTTTAAATTAACTTAATTAATGACTGTTCATTTGTTATAAATAGATCTTTTTACTTGATTAATTTTATTACTTCTGATTTAGAGAGTTTTAAGGTTTTGTTGTATTCTATAGGTATAATTACCTTTAAGATAATGTTATTCATACCTCAAAATTATATTTTCTTCTTTTTTGCTATTTTTGTTTTTCTTAAATTTACTAACAAAAAAACACAGTAGCTGACTATAAATGAAGCTTCAAATTGTAATTTAAACATGCATAGGGACCAAACTTCTTCTATTTGCCCATCAAATACCATGTCTCCCCTGATCTTATGGTTGGTTTTCTAAGCTTTAGAATTTCAAGGATTCTGCTCATATCCCCTTGTATCTTTCAGATTAATCACATTATTCAGTTAGGAGATTTTTAGGCTTTGATAGTGGTTCTTCCTCAAATAATTTCAACCTTGGACCATAGCTTCTCTGGATTGCTCTCAAGAGGATTCAAACCAATCCTGAGTTCTTTTACTGAGCAACTGTGTGACATTAGTTCTATATCCCCTAAAATCAATGCCCTGGATGTTAGGATTATTGTATAAGCACCAAAACTTTAGAAGATTGGTGTCATCTTGTTGACCTTGGTAATTTTAAGCCCAAGAAAACCATTTAGTCTATTTAGATATTGGTTTATTCAATTATAAAATCAGTTGTATTCTCCTGTTGCCGGTTTCTTTGACTTTTTAAGCACTCGAGCTGAGTTTATATTTCTGAGTCTTGGGAGTTGAGAGAGCTAGAATATATAGAATTAAAGATTTCCCACAAGCAACTCAAAGATATATATCTATCTATATATATATATATATATATATATATCTGTATATATCGAGTGGTTCACAACTATAAATTAGACTAGGTTACCTACATTTACTATATATTATTTCTAGGCTACCTAAAATTCCATTGACCGGTGCTTAATGCTGCCAATTGAAGCTTCCTTTTGAAAAATTTCACCCTTCACTTCGTCAAAGACCAGCAACTTGATTATCATGATTAAAACCAATTCATCTTCAACTTCTCATTTTATAACCTAAGTATTTCTTGTTCTCTACCAAGTAGTCTCTTGACCCCCCTTTCTCCGAAAATGCATCCCCCTTTGTTGCCATCCAAGTTTTGGTTCTTCATGATCATAAGTTTGATCCTGATTCTTACCGCACAGCCTGTGTTTGCCAATGATGGGAATATTTCGAGCTGCAGTGCACGATTCTCTTGTGGAGACATTCAGAATATTGGTTATCCTTTCTGGGGATTGGATCGGCCAGAAAGTTGTGGCTACCCTGGCTTCAGGCTGAATTGCAATCAAAATACTCCAGAGATTACAATCAATTCAGCTACTTACCAAGTCCGGTATATAAATAATTTTCAAGTCCTTGAAGTAGCTAGAGCTGATTATTCTGGCAGTATTTGTCCAACTTCTCTCATCAACTCCACTTTCACTAACAGCCCCTTTGAAATCAACAACGGTACTCTGGATATAAGGCTGTATTATGGTTGTCATCCCCTTACAGTTCCAGATCTACAAGATCTTCAGTGGATTTCAAGTCAATTTAACTGCACAATAAACTCAACAGAGGTCATAGGTTATTGTGTTACAAGGAATATCACACAAACGTCCTTGGGGAGCGTTGCTACTTTAATAAGCACATCCTTAGGATCTTGCAACAACAGTGTCATTATTCCTGTTCTGAATTCACAAGTTCAGTTGTTGGAGGCAAATCGAAATTCGGATACTCTGCAAGAAGCGCTTACAACTGGTTTTGAGCTTCACTGGTCTGCAAACGATTCTTTCTGTAACCGGTGTCTGAACTCTGGTGGGCAGTGTGGGTACAACCTCACCTTGGGTGGATTTTTATGTTACTGCTCAAACGGATCCTATCTTGCCGTTTGTTCCTCAAGCTCCCCAGGTACATCTTCCTTCTTATACGCTATGCCTGTTAAAATCTCTTACTTTTAAGTCATAGGATGTTATTTGAAAGAGTCGTTCACAAGCATTTTAGTCTCATTCCAAGACAGAAATTGGATAACAAATTTGATTAGGATATCGATCTTCTTTCATTCGACCAAATAATTAAGTTTTTTGGTCGATGTAGTTTTTGTTCCGATTCTATATTCATCAAGCGGGGATGATAGGTATCGTTTGGACTTTAGTAATATTAAATTGTCCATTAGCCTGCCATGATAGGAAAAAAGGGCAAACCTTCCTCCTGTTTCAAGTATTGACTCGTTCCCGACTGGAACTTACTTGGAATTGGGATGGATTTTAATTCATTTCTTCACCAGTAGTGCCGAGTCCACCGACAACCGAATGGGTCCAAATTTCGCAAGACCGAAACTATATATAGAGAAATTTTTTGATCAATTATAAAGTGACACTTGTCCTTTGAAAATTTTCTTTTAGCTATATTTGGTTATGAATTAAAATTTTAATTTGTTACTAAATAAGGGAATTGAAGATTTATCAAAATTACTATTGGCAAATCAAGATGAAACATGTTTCTTCAATCAAATTTCAAAGACTCGTAATCCAATTAATCAGAATTTTCTTACAAATTATCAATTTTTATTTTTAGATAAATCAAAATAATTTAGAGATAGTATATGGATCATCAAATCAAATTTCATCTGTGAGTCATTCTTTTATTTCTAATTAAATTAAAAAATTTAGAGATAAAATAAAAAATGTTAAGTTCTCTTAAAACTCTCATTTAGCATCTCCTATCAATATAAATATAGAGTTCCTCTAAACGATTTGACACATAATTTTTTAAAAAAGAAAATCTTAAGAAAAATGTGAAAAAAAAAATTGAATAAATAAAGTCTCCATAATTCTCAGTAGTTTAAGAACAAAGATCAAGAACACAATTAAGAAAAAGAAAACATGAAGACAAATGGGAAACATAAGATTTGAACAATCAAAATCTCTAAAAGCTTACAAGTTTAAGAATAAAGATTAAGAATATAACTAAAAAAAAAAAAAACCTAGAGATAAATGGTGTAAAAAAGATTTGAAAAATCAAAATCTCCAAAGTTCTAGCAAGAAAATTCCATAAAACAATTGAGGGAAGAGAAGGCTTGAAAAATCGAAGTCTCCAAAGCTACCACAACTTCAAGAAAGAAGATCTGAAGAGCAAAGTTTCTAGAGTTCCAGCAAACAAATTCAAGAAAACAATTGGGGGAAGTGAAGATCGAAAGAACCAAAGTCTTGAGAGTTCCCACAAGTTAAAGAAGGAAAATCTAAAGAACAAAGTCTTTAGAATTTCAACAAACAAATCCAAGTAGAAAGATCTAAAGATTAAAGCTTGAAGATCTAAAAAATCCGTAAATTGATATCAAATTCTAAAAATCCCTAAATTAAGATCAAATTTTAAAAATCTCTAAATTGGGATTAAGTTCCAAGAATCCCTAAATTGGGATCAAATTTCAAGAATCCCTAAATTGGAATCAAATTTCAAGAACTTAAATTAGGATAAAATTCCAAAAATCACTAAATTGAAACCAAATTTCAAGAATCCTTAAATTGGGGCTAAGTTCCAGGATTTTTAAGACTCCTTAAATTTTAGGATCAAATTTTAAGAATTTCAAGGATTCTTAAATTATGGGTTCAAATTTTTTCAATTTAAGAATAAGTTATCAGGATCCTTGAAACGAATTTATACTAAAAGAAAGAATCAGAAGATTTTTGTTTGTTTTAAGAATTTCTAAAGTTTGTAATTTCAAGTTTGATAAACAAAATTATTATTTGTTTCTAATTTTTCCTATCTTATTTTTTACTTAAAATTTATGTGTACAAATTTCTAGCAAGTTGGTGGGACAATTTTTGCCTTTCATCTATTTTCTTCAAAGTTCAAGTTTTCAAGCTGCAATGGCACCAAAAAACCTATGCTAACAAGCAAGCCTCAAGCCTATTCAAGCAAATCGTGTAGTCTTCTCTAAATCATAATCAAGCATTTATGTTCATGTTGATCCTTATAGCACTAAAAGAAAGAAAAAAGTTCTTGAAAAAAATGCAAGTTTAAACTCTTTTAGTGCCTAACCAAAATACACTCTAAGATACTTTTTTCAAATCAAGGTTTAGAAGAATCTTCTATTAGGCAACTTCTTCTTCTTGATCAAGTGTAAGCTGTTGATTATCATTCAAAGAACAAAATAACAAATCAATTTGCACTTATGTTTCATTGTCTTCTTAAAAAGAAAAATTTGGGTTAGTGACTATTATGACAATTAGCACAACTTTTTTGGAAAAACAAGTTGCATTTTTTGCAAAAATTGTGGAATCCTTTGTATCAAGCAATAATGAAAAAGATAACTAGATTACCTTCATAAAGGATAAGATTAATAATCTTAATGTAAATCAACCAATAACTTTATATGAACAAATCATCACTCAGTCCTCCAAGATGATAGTTGGAATTCCAATATATAAGTTGCCAAGATTTCTCAACAAAAGCTCAATACAGTGATAACTGTTAGACAACTTAAAAATCTTATGAAAGAAGCAATTAAGGATAAAATTGATAGTGTCATTCAATCTTCATACATATATGATAAATTATATTCTTAAAGGATTGATTGTTTGAAGGTGCATAAGAATTACCAACCTTTTAAAGTTTGAAAAGTTCAATGATATATAAAATCTATGCCAACATGTTGCTCGCATTGTGAAAACTTGTAATAATGCTAGCACTAATAAAGATCTTTTAGTGAAGTAATTTGTTCGCTCTATAAAAGGCGATGCCTTCGATTGAGACACAAATTTTGAGTTTAGGACAATCAACAACTGGAAACAACTTCAGCATGAATTTCTTAATCGATTTTATAGCACTTACTACATAGTTAGCATGATTAAGCTCGTAAGCTCATGGCAATGAAAGGACGAACCCATGATTAACTATATCCATATAGACAGAGAAATCTGAACCTTAATTACAGAGAATGATTATTTAAGTCTTCTGCCCTTGATATTTTTTAAAGTATCAATCTTAAGACTTTTGAAGGTGCATATGATATGGAGCTAAGTATGATACTTGTTAGAAGTCAAGGCCCTTATATGCAAAAGTAAAAAAAAAAAAAGAAAAGAAAGATAATCACAAATGTGGCAAAACTTTTACTGACAATGGAAAAAGCAAATTGCCCATAATTATGAATACTAAGTCTCATAAGATATCTTCCAATTTAAAGAAATCTCAATAGCCAAATTCTTAAGTTAAAGGTAAATGGATGACCATTTTGAAAGAAAGACAAGAAAAAATGTATCATTTCCTTAATTTAGATGTTTCAAATATACTTGAAATACCTTTCAAGTCTAAGCTAATCTAGTTATTAAAAATTAAGCAGCCTAAGGAAGCTAATAGAATGAATAAGCCCAACTATTGCAAGTACCAATGCTTTATTAGTCACTTAGTGGAGAAGTTCTTTGTTCTTAAAGATAAAATCTTGCAACTCCATAAGGATGGAAAATTGAGTTTGAGGAAAAAACTGCGAGATTAAATTTGGCATCAATAAGTATGATTTCTCAATCTAATTTGTTGGGTATGACAATAAAATTTTATTCTTTTGATTAAATATTACTAGTTCCAAGTGCAAGCATTTTAATTGTTATTCAAGTGAATATAGGCAATAGTCATCCTTAAACTAAAGCTTAAGATAATGAAAGATGGATCCTAGTTACACATAAAAGAGGTCAAAAAAGGAATCCATAAAAGCTTGTGTAAATATAAGAAGAGCCAAGATAATCAAACAATCAACTAAAAAGCCAACATCAAAGGTGATTCAAACAAAAACAATTTAGTCTAAGCATGAAAATTCAATGGGCCAAAATTTAAGAAGACTAATCAATTTGAATGAATAATGCCAATTCAGTTCAAAAAAAGAAAGTTGGGTTTCCGTAACTTGTTACCATGTTGGTGGAAATTAAGAGGTTGAAAATAAAGACAACAATATTGATAAAGTAGCATTTGAAGTTGGTTATTCTTGTGTTACGAGATTGATTTTTATGAAGATTTGTTGTTAAGATTTACTCCTCGTAATCAACCATTCTTCATTGCTGGATATGCTCGTAAGCAAAAGATCAATCGAATCTTATTAGATGATGAATTTGTTATCAACGTCCTTCCTTTGAAGACAATGAAGAAACTTAGAGTTCCTTTAGATAAATTGTAGCAAAGTCGCTTTGTGATTTAAGGATTAAATGAAATGGGACAAAAAGCTCTTGAAAAAAGTTAGGCTCTGATTGATTTGAGAAAATGTTTTTTATTTTCATTTTTTATTTTGATTTTCTAGAAAAAAAGTTTTTGTTTTCTAGAAAATGTATTTGGTCAACAAAAAAAAAGTTTTCTAAAAATACAAAATAAGAAAAAAAAGGCAATTATGGTAATGATTGTTATTAATTGCATTTAAGTATAAATATATAATATATATTTATTAATTAATAACTTCCAAAAGTATTTTAATATGGGACCAGCTTCTTAACTTACAAAACATAAGCAAAAAAAACATGATATTCTTTGTTTTCATAATTGAAAACAATATATATATATATATATCTTTTCATATTTGAGCTCATTTTCATTTATGTTTTCTAAAAATTTATTCCATTTTTCATTATCAAAGAAATTTTCACTCTTGTTTTTCATTTTCCAAGAAAATGAAATGAAAAATGCTTATGTTTTCTAAAACCAAACATTACTTAGATTTAACTTTTTATTAGTTATATGGATCAAATCTATTATTTGATGCTAAGACAACATAAAACATGTTGTTAAGGCAAACATTCATACACTAAAGCACATCATTAATGCACCAAATATCATAGAAATGGTCAAGTAAAGACAATTATTGTTGATTCTAAACCATTTTCTACAATAAAGGTTGATTTTGGTGGTGCTAAGTTTTATTTAGAAAATGCTTTTATAGAAGAAGTGTTGCTTGAATAACAAAATAATAAAGTGGAACCATTAAAACAAAACAAAAAAAATTCAACTTCCTTTATCAGCTATGAAGATGATGAAATTGCTCAAGATTTAGAGAATTTGACTTTTTCACTTACTAGCTTGGAAGAATCAAATGCTTTTAAGCCTCCATTAAAAGGATTTGTAAGGCAATCATAAGGACCTCTTATTGAACATTATGATCTACCTTCACATTGTACTCAGGGTTTTGATCCTAATGTGTCAAACTTCTTGTTAAGGCTTGATACTAGCAATAAGATGTTACAAAATTGGTTCATGAGACAACTAAGAAAAGATTTGAAGAATTAAAGTCTTTTCATAAGTTCAAGATGAACAATCTAAAGAACAAAGTGTCGAAAATTCCAACAAACAAATTCAATAAGACAATTGAGGAAAAGAAGATTTGAAGATTCAAACTCTCCAAAACTGTCATAAGTTCAAGAAGGTATATCTGAAAGAACAAAGTTTTTAGAGTTCCAACAAACAATTCAAGATGCCAAATTGAAGGAAGAGATAATTTGAAAAATCAAAATCTCCAAAGCTCACACAAGTTCAAGACAAAAAAAATCTAAAAACAAAGTTTTTAAAATTTCAACAAACAAATCTAAAACGGAAGATATGAAAATCAAAGACTGAATATCCAAAAATCCCTAAATTGAGACTAAATTTCAAAAATCCCTAAATTAAGATCAAATTTAAAAAATTCTTAAATTGACATCAAATTTTAAGAATCCTTAAATTGGGATCAAATTTTAAAAACTCTAAATTAAGGCCAAATTCAAGAATCTTTAGGGACCATATTTCAAGAATCTCTAACTTCGGATCAAGTTCCAAAATTTTCAAGACTTCTTAAATTTTGAGGTCAAATTTCAATAATTTCAAGCAATCCTAAATTTTGGGTTGAAATTTATTAAATTAAAGAATAAGTGATGACCCTTGAGGTGAATATATGCTAAAGGAAAGAATAGGATGATCTTTCTTTATTTTAAAATTATCAAAGATTGTAATTTACAACTATGGTAAATTAAAATTTTATTTATCTTCAATTTTTCCAGTTTTATTTTTAGTTGAAATTTGCATCCTTCAGCATCAGCATTAAATCAATTACCTAGATTACATTTTTTGCAATCCTTTGTATTCAATAATAGTATCAGGTACAGGTATCCTGAGTACCCATAGTCACTAGTATCTCAACACCTAGAAGTAGGTTTTGTCAGATTAACATTCATCCATTTGGCGTAGTTATCGAAATTTTCAAAGAGAAATTGATTCTCCTCTACACAAATAAAAATTTTCTGTCATTAATAGAGTACCATTTGTTTTTCTTCTATTTATTGACAAACTTGACACTTGACAACCTCTTGTGTTGAATTTCTATCATTCCCACTACAAATTCCTTCCATAATCTTGCTCATCCTGATCGAACCTCTTATTAAGAAACTTAAATTCCATTGGTAGATGCATATACATAATGTCTATCTCATCAAGAAAAGTTTCTAATGTAAAAAGTGTTTTTCATATCCAAATCTTTTCGAAATCGACTGACTTTAGTTATCAGAATTTTTCGACCAAAAACAATTTTTATTTAAACATTTTTGGTTTTCATGATTATAATTCAGGAAATCACATACATTAATACTAATTATTTTTTCTTAATCTTTGTAGAAACAGGTGCCTCCAATTTGAAGCTTGGACTAATCATAGGTACGAAATAATATTTTTTTTATAATTTTATATATATACATTTAGGAGAAATTAATTTGTATCGATGAAAAATTTTTTAATTTTATATATTTTTTAATTATTGATTTTAATAAATTCAAAAGATAAAATTAAAATATTTTTTATTTGTTTCTGTTATTTTTTGAATCTATTAAACTTAATCACTAAAAAAATATAAAGTTTTAATGGTAATTGAATTTTTAATTCATTTTAACATTTGAGGTTATGAATAGAAAAAAAAAATTGCTCATTAGTAAAAACACAAGAAAAGAAAAACAAAGAGAACACTAAATAAAACAAAACCGAGGCTATCTAACCGATTTTGCCTTTTTATAATCAGCGGCCTATATCCGTTACCTATAAAGTAACAATCATTTTGTACTTATTTTTATTCATTTAATAAAGAAGAAGGAATACATAATTTTATAATAATAAGTCTTCTAATCATAGAAATAGGAGCAAGTTCAACCTGTATAAAATATTTTAGCTTTATATCCTAACTTATAATTTACCCCTTTTATCAATAGTTGTATAATTTATTGATAAAATATTAAATTTTTAATTTTAATAATATTTTTTTTTTTTTTGTTAAACCAAGAGGGTAAAGCCTTACTAAAAAAGAAAGGAGGAGAAGTTTGATTTGGTTTGATTTGAAACCAAACTCTTAATATTTTTGTAAACGTCTTTAATCACTAGGTTAAAAGTTTTGGGACAATAATAAAAATTTAATTCATGATATTTTTAATTATACAATAAATATAATTTATATATTTTATCTAATCATTTGTTATTAGATATAAAATTTAGTTTGTTGTTATTTTTTGTAATCTAATTATTCCTAACTAAGTTGTCTAACATTTTCTACATACATATACAGGCTTGACAGGCGCTGCAGCTTCAATTATAGGATTAATCTGCACAATATATTTCATTATATATAGGAACAAGGGAGAATCAGCATCAAACGAAATTTCATGGACTGTCTGGCAGAGAAAGGTAAAGCATAAAGAAAGGATTGATGCATTCATTAGAAAACATTGTTCTCTAGCTCCACTGCGATATTCTCATTCAGACATCAAGAAAATTACGGATAAATTTGTAGATAAATTAGGTCAGGGAGGATATGGCAGTGTATACAAAGGTAAATTGTCTAATGGACGATTTGTTGCAGTGAAAGTCCTGAGTGAATCCAAGGGGAATGGAGAGGAATTTATGAATGAAGTGGCTAGCATCAGTAGAACTTCTCATGTCAATATAGTCAGTCTACTAGGCTTTTGTTATGAGAAATCAAAAAGAGCTTTGATTTATGAATTTATGCCCAATGGATCATTGGATAAGTTCATATACTGCCAAGGATCAGACCAAAGACGTCAACTAGAATGGAAAACTTTGTTTGACATTGCACTTGGAATTGCTAGAGGGCTGGAATACTTGCATCAGGGTTGTAACACAAGGATCCTGCATTTCGACATAAAACCTCACAATATCCTTTTAGATGAGAGCTTTGGTCCCAAAATCTCTGATTTTGGTCTGTCTAAATTATGCGAAAGAAAGGAGAGCATGGTTTCCATGGCAGAAGCTAGAGGAACAATTGGATATATTGCTCCAGAAGTGTTTTGTCGAAACTTTGGAGTAGTTTCTCATAAATCTGATGTCTATAGCTATGGAATGATGGTCCTTGAAATGGTTGGAGGAAGAAAAAATGTCGATGTTGGGGTGGCTCAAACCAGTGAAATATATTTTCCCTCATGGATTTACAAACATCTTGATCAGGCAATGGACTTGAATCTTCATGGAGTGACAGATGAAGAGGAAGAAGAAATAACAAGGAAGTTGATTGTAGTGAGCCTTTGGTGCATTCAATCTGATCCATCTGATCGACCATCAATGACAAAGGTGTTAGAAATGTTGCAAGGGAGCCTTCATTCATTGGAATTTCCACCTAGACCTTTCGTATCATCTCCAGTAAGATCCCCTAAATCTGATTCCACAACATGATCATTGTAGGCCTAGTTTCATTTGAAAATTTTGTAATTAATTGCAAAGTTGAAAATGGCAATGTAAACTACGATTATGAGTTTACAATTGCAGCGAAAACTCATGCACTTAATCGTGATTTACAAGCACTGTTTTTTGTGCATTTTATGGCTTCAAATAAAAACTACTTTCCGTTTTCCCCTAATCGAAAACCGATATAGTTTGGATTCATCTGTCGCTTGTTATCATTGCAATTACAAGTTGCAACTGTTTCATTTGATCAGTAGACAAAATAAAAGTTCCTCTCTATCTATTTTCGTTTTGTTGATCATACCATTGATTTCCAGGCCACTAGCATGATTTAGTGGGATCACTAAATTTCATCTCTCTCTCTCTCTCTCTCTCTCTCTATATATATATATATATAACTATATATAGGGTAATTTTAAAATTGATTCCATTGAATGATAGATTTGAGGGTTAATGTATAAGATTTTTTACTTCTTTTTTACTTGTCTTTGTATCCAAACTTAGGTAAAAATTGATAATGGTAAATCGGAACCATTTCTAGTGCCCTTATTAATTATTAGACTTGCTAACACGAAGCACTTTGTTGCTTAGTGCCCTTATTAATTACTAGACTTGCTAACACGAAGCACTTTGTTGCTTCTGTTGAAGAACTTCCACTTGAGTACAGGTGTTCGTCTTGCCTTTTAAGCCTCGAATTGATTCAAAAATGAAACCTTCAAGCGTAAAAGTAAATGGTAGCCACACGTGCGTCAAATACCATTTACCTTGGCTTATTTCGTCTCCACAAGTTATGGTATGCAATAAGACTTACTGAAATGCCTAAGATACAATAAAGTTTAGTTTGATATCTCATTAAACTATTCCAACTAGCAGCTTTCCTTTGTGAACGATCTGTAAATTTAATGTTGGTTCTCATTGAGACTTGCGATTTATCCAAAACTTTGTAATAAAATAACCTCTCATCACCTAAACTTTTTTGTACCAAAGAAAACAAAACTAACCATGTACCTAAGGTTTGGTTCAATAAGAAATGCATGTATTTGGCTACTCAAGGCAGCCCCTTTTGATGCATGATTTTAATACTACTAAGGCCACCGCTCAGTAATGGATTCCTAATTAGTTGTTTTTTTCATGAGTCATTTGATATTTCAACCTGCCAGGTAATGTTTTTGAGAAATCTAAAGCCTGCCAAGAAAAGCAAGAAAAAGTTTACAAGATTCAACTAAGACAGATCAGCACATTATAGCAGAAACTGATAGAATACTTTCATTTAGCATTGGGGCTGTTGTTTTCACAGTAGAATTTATAATGTTAAGACTTTTCGCTTAAGTGGACTTTGTTTTCTGAAGATACATACAAAAAAATTATAACATTTATGAGAAAAATCACACTCAATCTGATAACTTATGCTGGACTGTGATGCAATGCAACATTACAAAAGCAGAAGTAAAAAGTAAATTACCTGCTCAAGTGGATAGATGCGCATGCTTTATTTAAGATGCTCTTCCTGTAAGTAATCACCAGACTAAGACCTTTTTTCTCCTAAACCGATCGACGCGGTCAGTACTCATTCGAGACTTCTCAGGCTTGTTTGACTTCTTAGACTTCTCAAGTCGACTATCTAAACTGTTTCTGGAAGCTTCTGGAAGGTCAGCACCCGATTCAAAAGTATTTGAAGTTCCACGATCAGATGGTTTGCTTTGATGGTCATTGTTTACTGCCGTTTTTTCAGAACCATTTGAGGCTGCTTTTGATTTGTTTAGGGATAGTACAAATTTCTTCAGATGTCTAATGAATTCTGGATAGATCTCAAGATTGCAATGTCCACCTCCATTCACCCATAACGGATCGTACTTATGCTGGCAAAGCTCCCAAAGCTGTTTACCATGGGAGCAATCAACAACTTCATCCGCTGTCCCCTGCCAAAGGAACAAAATGAGCTTCATCACTACTTCCAAACTAAGAATTTAAAAAAATAATAATAATAAAAAAAAAGAAATGTATAAGAGCTCTCCTTAATATCAATATATTTAGGGACTATGAGCAAGTGGGCAGATGTGTTCAGTTGTCACAGTTAACCACAGTCACCACTCACCCCAAACCTGAACATAGGGAGAAAAAACAAGAAACAAAAGCAAACTGCACTTGCGCTGTGTTCAAAGACCCAAAAAAAACATATCTATTTATATATATATATATATATATATATATATCTCTTTCTGGCTAAAAACACATATCTACTTCTCTCTTTCTTAACAAAGTCTGAAATTCTCAAAACCTACATAACATTTGGCACAATATGAAGTTTTAAAGATAAGTTAATTCATTGGTACCTATGAACTAAAATGCATCACTTGTGCACAATGCCGTTAGCTTTATTTAATTTCACATAAGAATCTCAATTAACCATTTATCACAGACAAAACAATAAACCAAATCCAGACTGATTTAGCTAAAACACGTAAGGAGGTTTAAATATTCATTTAGCACAAGTATTCGTATTGAGAATCCATGACCCATGATATTTTTGTCAAGGTTGAGTTTTCTTCAAACCAATCTTTCAAGATTTTCTTTCTTAGATTGTTTGGATAAAATTTTCAAGATAGAAATTTGTTCACAGTTTGGAACATCATATGGGTGCCTAATAATACCAAAACACCTACTTACCAGAAGAAACATGCAATACTAATGTTAACGTGTCAAATCAAAGCAGGCTGGAGAGAGAGAGAGAGAGAGAGAAGGGAGAAATTGGTGATGAAACAAGATGGGAAGGATAAATATTAAAACAATGGGAACAATACTTACGTGAATTACCAAAACTTGACAGTTCACCGCACCAATTTTGACAATATTCTGAAAATTAGAATGGGGAAAAAAACCCAGTAATGAAGGTCACAGCCCATAAGATAAAACAAGAAAATTGAAATAGGGTGACTAACAAAGACTTACCTTATAAATGTCAAACCAGTATGTCTTTTTAACAGAGTACAATACTCTCATGCCAGACAAAATTGGGCTATGTAGAACCACACCTCTCAAGTTTGGCGAACGAGAAGCAAGATCGACAGTAGGTCCACTACCAACAGACTGACCATATAATATCTGTTGTTCATCTTTAACTCCATACTGTTCCTAAGGCACTTATATGCTACATCGATGTCTGAATATGTATTACACTCAGTTGGCTGTTTCCAATAAAAGAAAGTGACTATTAAAATGCAGGTTTTCAGCAAAGCAGTAAAATGGTTGTTCATTACATACAATAAATCAGAAATAACATGGCTGCGCAGAAAATTCATAGATTTTGAAACCCATTGAACACAGCAAATTAATGTACAGTTTGCAAAAAACTTGAGAATAAAATATCAAAATGATAGGAAAAACATAGAATACTGCAAATATTTGGATTAACATCATCCAATACATTTAGATACTATATGATATAAAACCAACTGCCCAACAGGCTTACACTCAGAGCATTCTTAGAATTCAAATCTCGCACATTAAATGAACACTCTGTTTCATTAGTGGAAAAATAGAAGGAAAGCGTTGGCCAGAGATTACTGTGTAATTATTTAAAATGTCCATTATGATAGTTAAATTGCTATAGCTAATATGAATAAGGGCAACTTTTGCTCCCAACATTAGCAACTAAGAAACGAGAAGCCAGGTGACCAACCTTCCCAGTTGACTGTCCATAGCCAGAGTAATCATACCTAGAAAAAAATGAGCGCAATTAGGAACATTTTAGAAAAATATATATATATATATATACAAAAAGGATAGACTAAAAAGAGACATGTCAAGAAAAAGGATGATAAAATATTCTACTTTCAGGAATTCTAATTATCTGTTCAATCATTTGATGTGACTCTAGAAACATTGTCAAGAAGAATTTTTTGGATAAGACTTTCCCAAAATTTTAAATGGTTAAGAACAGGAGAATGCTGTTCATTAGTCTTTGGCAGGTTGAGATTCTGATGAAAGTTTCTTCCTTTGACTGAATGGTGGCTCAATCTTGCATCATAACTCACAGAACTTTGGGAAGAGCTATACATATAAGGATTGAAGACTCTGCAGTTCACCTTCTCCTACGAAGTCTGCCCAGGAGAATAACAAGCTCATATTATTTGGGGGTTCGACAGGTAACGCCGAGTCAGTGCCTAATTCTAAGCAAACTTTTCTAATTTTCGCTTAGAAATTTGTATGCAAGGAAGCACCAAGCTCATTTTTTGTCTTCCTCATTATTTATTGGTGTTTTTTGATATGCTTTTGTCAGCACCTTCGTCTGGTTTACTAAAGCATCACACTTATCAAAAGGAAAACGCATTACATCATGCATTCAAATTCAAACCAAACTCTGCTTGCATATAGAAGGAAACCTCAACAGTTTGATATCAAGCAAATGCAATGATGGCCAAGAAAACACTGACAGGAGACAATCATTTCCAAAAGGGGCTGCCAACCCTGATATTTTCAAGGATAAGAGAATGCATATCAGCATATGTCACAAACAAAATTGAGATTTTTAATAGAGTGATGCGATTAGGCAACATACCTAAGCCTCAACTTAAAAGTACAGCAACAACAGCCCAAATAAACTAAACTGCCACTGATAAACTTCTGAAGAATCATTCATAGAAGTAGGAACAAAGCCTAAAATAACTTCCTCACAGAAATGAGTCATTATTAACTTGTCTGTCAGTGAAAAAATCTAACAAGCATTGTTCCATGCATTCATTGTACATTTGCATGACATAATATACTTTAAATTTATCAATGCATAAAATGTAACTACAATGATCGATATTTATCAGTTATCACTTAGAAGTGTGGTGATATTTAGTAGGTATCACTTTGCAGTCTGCTCAAACAAGAAGTAGTCACGTTCTAACCAATCAACTGCGCGGATAGTATGACCAAAACTTGTCGCATGGGATAGGGATACTAACATTTGGACTTAAAAGGAGAATGTTTCCTTGTCTTTTCTTTCACTTTATTCCTGTTATATGTCATCCTTATATATTTTTTATAGTATATCTATCAATCCTTATACAGACCTACATATGCCCACATAAGGACCCAAACAAATCTACGCCCATTTACCTTTGTCCGCTGGTATGACGAAAACCATCTGAAATATCAATTTTTCTTACATTTTTTAAGAATATAAATAAAATTTGACAAATAAAAAATAAAATAAATTTTGAAAAGTGCTAAAAAAAAGTTGAAATATCATTTTTTTTTCTTAAAATAAAAAATTGAAAATATTTAAGAAAAATAGCAATACTAAGTTTTCCTCAATTATGTAAGAATAAAAATGAAATAAAATATACAAAATCAATTAAAAGAAAAAGTTGAAATATCAACTTTTCTTTATAATAAATAAAATTTAAAAAAATTTAGAAAAAATTTGAAATATTAATTTTTCTTTAGAATAAAAAAACTATTTTTGTTTTGAATCTTCCAATGGTGAAATTATTAAAAAATTATAATAGTATTCTTGATGTAAATTCTTAAGTGAAGTATTATTTTTTAAATACTGCTAAAATATTAGAATATTTAAAAAATTATTTAATATCAAAGATTCTAATAAATAAATAAAAAATAATATTTTTGAATTTGATGATGGAACTTTTTAAGAATGTCAATAGATATCTTGAATATTTCTAAGAGAAGAAATATTTTTAAATTTTTGCTAAAATATTAGAGTAATTTAAAAATAATTTCCAATTTTAAATTCTCTTGAATTTTTTTTTTTTTGAGAAATTTTGTCAAGCTAAATAGACAACACAAAATTAATTGATATTGTTTTAATACAGGTGTTATTGGAGACAACACAAAATTAATTGATATTGTTTTAATACAGGTGTTATTGGAGTATTATAACTTTTCTCATACATAACCGTATTTCAAATCCAATTTTTATTCGTAGACCAAAAGATTTTTTTAAATAAATCTTAATTAATTTTATGGTTTATTTAAAAATAAGATTGGTGACTAATAACACCTAAAAAGATTAGTGGTGACTCTTATTTTTTATGTATAACTATTGAGTCTTTGGACCAATACATTATGATATTTTTAAATTTAAAAATATTAAAAATTCAAAAAATGAAATTAAAAAAATAAAATATTGAAAAAAGTAAATTTATTTTTTAAAAAAGTTAAAAAATTCTAAAAAATTCAAAATTTTTATTATAGAGAGACTAAGTTTTAAATTTTGTGCAAATACAAATACTAAATTTTAAATTTCATGTAAATATAAAAATTTTTTGTATAATTTAACAATTGATTTTAATAATTTAAGTTGTTACGTCAGCAGTCATCAAGTCAAGACCATGCTAGCATTTTTAACCACAAAAATTTAATAAAATTAATAATTAAACTAAGATAATTAAATTAAAATTATGTAAAAATTAAATTTATATGAATTATAATACATAAATTAAATTCTAAAATTTCACAACATTCTGAGACCTGCATAATTTGACCGCGCTTGGATGGACAACAAGATTGTCGCTAGTCAAACAAAGGGCAAATTTTCCAACTTCTTTTATATATTTATTATTTATTTATTCCCAAGTCCTTTTATTATGGCTAATTGTCATCCATTAGTCCTTGTCAATTCCTCACCGATCGATTTAAGCACCATTGCTGCTGATTGAGACTAGATGAAGGAAATATTGACTAGATGAAGCAGATCTTTGTTTCCTTTATTTCTTCAAGCCTTATAGTCTTTTACTTACTTTATCCCACAAAAATTATCTTACTTTGATCTTCAAAAGTAAAAAAAAAAAAAAAAAAAACCTTTATTTTGATTTCATTCTTTTAAATATATTAGTTTTTTTTTTTCTTTATGTACATTGCAAGTGAATGGTATAAAACTATTGACATATTGTATTTATTATGACATAACATATTAATATTTGAAATGATTTTTTAAAAATAATTAAACAAATAATTATAATTTAACAATTACAAAGTAAGTTCGAAAAAAAAGAGTGTTAGAATTCAAATATAGTGAAAGAAATAAAACAAAATTGATTAAACTTATCTGTTAATTAATTGGATGAGAAACTAGTGTTGAGAAACATCCACCCTCCATGGATGAGTTTGCTACCATATACACTCTTTGTATAAAAAAAAACTATACAATTGCTTTGGAAATATTCCAAAACCAAGAAAATTGATTTAGGGTATAAAATAATCGATTTGAAAGACTTTTTATATAGTACGTTGGAATGCCCATGTAAAGGATTCGAATTCCATGTGTTTCAAAATGAAAAATAATATCTGGAATGTTTTTACGCTAAAGGCCTTTAGATGCTTGACCAAGATTATTCAAATGTCATGTTTGAAAAGTATTTTGGAATAAAATACATGGGCATCCGAATGCCCTCTGAGTTGCACACAAAATTTTCCAATCGAAAATGAGACTGAAAAAATTGAAGATAAATAATAATTTTATTTATCAAATTTATAAAAGTTATAATTACTAAAAAATTTTAAAACAAAGAAAATTCTTTAATTATATTATTCAGAAAAAATTTGTTCCAAGAATCATGATAACTTGAATTGAATTAAATGAATTTAATCTTAAAAAAGAAATTTGCTTTAACGATCTTGATGACTTATTTTTGAATTAAATAAATTTGAACTTTATTTAAAAGATCTTGATGATTTGATTTTAAATTGAATAAATTCAAACTTTGCTTCAAAGGCCTAGATGATTTGATCTTGGATCGAAGAAGTTTTGACGTCACTTCAAAAGTCTAGGTAACTTTTATCTTCTGAAAAATAACATTTGCTTCAAATAAATTTGGACTTAACTTCAAAGGAATTGAAGACTTGATTTTGAACGAAGGGTTTAATCAAAATGGAAGAATTGAGGTGGATCTAATCCTAATTTTATTTTCCCTTTTATTTTTCTTTGACTCAAGCCTTTCCAAATTGAAAATTGATTGATTTTTCTTTGATTTCTTTCTTGATTTTAATGTTTTCAATCTTTTCAAAACATTTTAATCGGATTCTCTCCTTTTCTTATTTTTTGTTTTGATATTCTATTTTTTAAAATAAATATTAAAATAAAAAAATAAAAAAGAAATAAAAGAAATAGACAAATCAAATCTTACTTGGGCTAAAGCCCAGTTAATGATTTAAGGATCTAAAAGCAAATTTTGTAGTCCAATTAGAAAATCTCGAAATTCAATTAACAATTCAAAAGCCGAAATTGAATTTTAAAATTTGGCTTAATTGGAACAAACTCAAAAATTAAATTTAGTTTTAACTCGAATAATCATTAATTCAAATTAAATATCTGATAATTGAATTAATAATTAAATTCAATTTAATCAAAACTATCTTGAAAAACTTTTTTAAAAAACTCCTTACAAAATAAAGTGATTATAGCAATCACAACTCAAGGTTGCGAGGTTAATTCGATCATCCTCTATTTATATAAATTATAAAAATTGCTTTGTATATATATTATAGGAAATTGAATAGTTAGAATTTATATATTTTCTTGGGATTTGAACTTAAGAGATGGACTGAACTTTGTTAATATTGAAAATGAGTTATTTTTGTTCAATGTAGAAGGTTATAAGATCGTAAAGTTTCTTGTACATTAATTTGCTTCAAATTCTTTTTGTTTTTCCTAAAGGTTTTAGTAACTTAATATTCGTGGGTAGTATGTCTCATATGGCGTTAAAGGTCACTTACTTTAGCATTACCAGGTTTATATGAATAATATGGCTTTCTTAGGGTTTGTCTAAAAGGAGTTCAACAGGGTTGGTCACCTTCACCATCAACTCAGCTTGACAAAAGAGATCTAAAAGAATAATATATTCTTTTTGTTAGATGTTAGATATATTCGTTATTTATACAGTTTAGTTTGTGTATAACTTTTTGTTATAATTGATTAATTGTAAGATTATAATAAAGAGAATATTAGATAAAACACTCTGATTCTATAACTTGATTGCTATTTGATTCAATGAAGGCTTTTTTTTTTATTATTCAATAAAAAAAAGTTGAGATAAAACTCAATTTTATCTTTTATCTTTACGTAATAGATCAGATGATGGACCAAAATTACTGCATATCTTTTCGGCTAATGATTTTAGCATCTTAAGTTGTTATTGGGCTTGTCTGCTATTAATTATTGGTCTTATCTAAAGGCCCTTAGCTGGGCTTTTTTTTTCTTCACTAAAGCAACAATGGCTATTTTCATTAGTGGCTGGGCTTATTTAAAAGTTGTTCACTTGGGCTAAAAAAGTCGTCGTTTCATTTTTCCTTAAGAATAAGCGGGTTACTTTCATGCGTATGTGTATGTTTTTTTTTTAAGTTGTATTTTATTTATCCAAAGAAGCTTTAAATTGTTATAGCATATTCATATCATATAATTTTATGTTTCTTTTTCATTCTTGAATAATATGAAATTGCTTTGTCTCCATGTGTGGTATATATGAGCATCCTAAGTAATTAACAATACTATTAATATCAGTGCCTTGCTTATCATTCTTGTCACTATCCATTTCAATTTTTTAGTCCACTATTCAATCTTGCATGAGCACAATTAATTGAATTAGTTATAATCTTTTAATATAAGATAAATACTTATTAGCTAATCCTTTAATTTTGATTGTGATCTTCTCCGGTAATGATTCAAAATCTTTTACCGTGAAACTTCTTATAATCACTTTATTTAAAAAAATAACTTATAATTTAATAGTATTTATAAAAATTAATGAAATATCAATTCTAATGAATTTTTTATCCTAAAAAAAATCATATACCAATATATGGAAATTTTGTTTAAAAATAAATTAATAAAGTTATATTAAAGATCAAGAATTATGGACTTCCAAGATATGAAATCTCTATTATTTTTGGCACCATTTTGTTTATATTAAATTGTATATGTAGGGCCAGATGTGAAATGGGAGTGTTGCAGGACTTGTCCATAGCAAATTGAATGAAAGGTTAGAACTGGAGTGGGAGAGATTGATTTGATTTCTACGTGTAAACCACGGTCCACTAGGGATACCATATTAAATGAATCCACGGCAGTAATGATAATGCTATCTAATTTTCTTTCTGTATTTAAACATTGACAAGTACGAAAAATACTCTTTAGAGGTGTTTGGTTAGAAAAAGTAGAATTCTTTTAAGAAATCAAATCTGAATATTACGTTTCCAACACTGATAAGAAGGTAAAAATAAAGGGAAATCCGAAATCTTTTTCTTTTTGAGATTTTCTAATATTCTTTCGGAATACAAATTTGTTCATCCTTTATCTTGAAAAAAAAAAAAAATCATAGTCTATTTTATTTTTCCATATGAAAAATTGTATGATAAAACGTACAATGATATTTCAAGTCCAATCCTTTGACACCTGATAATGTTCAAGTTTAAATTTCATTTTATTAAAATATAGAAATTAATTTAATTTTTACTTGTATTGTGTTTTATTCAACAGGAAGAAATTTATATTCAACTTTTACAATTGTTTGAATTTATTTAACAAAATATATAATTGTAATGGTTGACATATGCATATTTTTTAAATCATATTGTAATTATTTGAAATTAAAATATATTTAACAAATTTATGGATTATAATAAAATTTTTGTCTTCAATTTATTAAAAAATTATTTTTCAAAAATTTAAAATTTGGGCATATACTACATTTTTATGTAATCTCTGTTGAAAATATATTATGAAAACATCATTTTTTAAATATATTATGAAAGTAATTATTTTCAAAATTTTAAAGTTTCAACATAAATTATGTTTTTAAGATAAAAAATGTAGTCTATTTTGAAATTATATTATAGAAAAGTTATTTTCAAAACTCTATAGATTCAATATGAACTAAGTTTTTAAGATTAAAAAAAAATAATAATAATCTATCTTAAAAATATATTATGAAAACCAAAAAATGCTACTAAGAGGGCTTTAGCAGACTTAACATAGACTATAGTTTTAAGATAAGAAAACGTAATGTATAATGAAAAAAAGTTAATTTGGCAAAATATGGGATCCAAATCAGTAAGGATAAGTTTTGGGTTGAAGACTACCCTAGTTTTCTTGAACCGTTTTTACGAATGGATTGTATCTCAAATCAATGAATGAAGTTGGTTACTCTTTAAAAAAAAAAGGGTATTTTTCAAAATTCTATAATTGAAAATATATTGTTAAAATAATTATTTTTGTAGCCTTTGTTGAAAAAGTTTTTCATTTCTTCTCTTACAAAAGTAGGAGACTAAATGTCTCCTGCATTCAACAAGAAATTCTGGGCATATGAACTCTCAACAGCTCAGATCAGCAGAATCCTTTTTCTGTTAATACGAAATGATTTGAGAAATGTGAGTAGCTATGCTTGTAGGTTGATATAGAATAAAAGTCAAGTTCCATTTCATTTGTTTGATCTTCATTTACCCTATTAAATACATAAGAAAAATCTTAATATGTTTTAAGAAGATCTTTTGTGATCCACATATTGCGTTTTCAAAGCAATTACTTCCATCTCTTTCTTCGATTGAAGTTTTTGTCTGCTTCCCTGGAGTCGTATCCGTAGAAGAACTTGGTAACACTCCTAGCCAATTTTCCTAGATGTTAACATTGACCAATAAAGATTCCATATGCACGAACTTCTCCATCGTTGAATTTTACAATGTACATTGTTGGAACTTTATCAAAAGCCTCATCAATGAAAGACAAGAAATGGAATTCACTTCATCACCCTTTCTACTCTATTATTAATCTTGCTTCAACATCGATCGTTCATAAACTTATTCCATCGTTCATTTCTGTAACTTCAACTAAATGTATTCAAATTCTCTTTCAATCTCTCCCCTTCTGGCTCTCTTCTTTTTTCCTTTTGCCTCGATCGAAGTTCCAACAATTCTGAGTGTTGATGATCCACGATACTCAAACTGCAGAACAACCATAAGATGTGGAAGCATAGCTAATATTGATTACCCTTTATGGGAAATGAATTGTGCAAATTGTTAGGGATCACCATAGATCTAATACCATTTGTTAAGATAAAAGTCTTAATCCAATTAAATTTCAGTGGAAGTAAAATTAAATAATCAATCAATCAATCACATAAGAGATAATAATTTAACATGGTTTGGCTATGTTAAAAAGAAGATCCATTAGTTAAAAAGAATTACAAACATACATCAAATTAATCTCACTCACTATTAATATTCATAGACCATCTTAATCTCTTCGAGTCGTATGGAGTATTCTCAATCCAAACAAATACATACCCATGTGCACCCATAAACCATATCTATGTATACCATTTCAGTCTCCTCTAGTCTACTCATAAACATTCAAATATACACATTCATAAGACGTAAATCTCCAATTGTCTTATAAGTGTCTGTCTCATAAAATCTTACAACTCTTTTACATCTTTTTCTCATACCTAACTTTATAGAGACTTTACCTATTTATAAGTATACAAACTTGCCTATCAAGAATCATTGTCCTATTAGAATTCTTCTATCAAGACTCCTTTTCCTTTTATAATTCTTCTTTTGCAAGTTTTCTTATCCATCAAGTAATATTTAGCCAATCCTAAACAAATCACTTATGGGATTTGTGTTACTATTCCCAACAATCTCTACTTTGACTCAAATTTTATCAATCACCAATCTTTATACTAGACAAGCTTGGCTCCACTTGCAATGGAAGTCTCATAATCATCTTCTCTTATGTGTCTTTATGCTTTACATAAACAAATCTTTAAAATATGAACTCGAACTTCTTTCTTAAATCAAGCTTTTCTAGACTTGCTTCTTCCCATAGCGCGAATCATTAGAACTTGATAAGGATCACCACAGCACTGATACCACTTGTTAGAAATAACCACAGCTCTGATATCACTTGTTAGGCTAAAAGCCTTAGTCCAATTAAATATTAGTATAAGCAAAATCAAATAATCAATCAATCATATAAGAGACAGTAATTTAACATAGTTCAACCCAATCAACCTATGTTCACGGATAAAAAAAAATCACTATTTGAAAAGAATTACAAACATACATTAAATCAAACTTACTCATTATTAATATCCATAGACCCTCTCAATCTCTTCTAATTTTGTCATAACATATAAATTCATGGACCTACCGCTAAACATAGACTAAAAGAGTCACCACCAATATTTTTTTGTTAAAGTATGATTGGTCACCTGACAGAATCTGTTTCATTTAAAAAAAAGTCTTAAGATTAATTTAGGTATCTTTAAATAGTAGATTCTAGTCCACGAAACCAGATTTAGGTCTAAGAGTACGGTTATACGTGAGAAAGGTTATAGCACCTTTGCAACACCCATTCAAAGGAGGGTATCAGTCTGATTTCAAGTTATCAAAGCCTTAAAACATATTTAAAATTTACCAAATAATTTAATATTAAAAATTTTCCTTAAATTACTCTAATATGTTAGTAATAATTTAAGAATTTTTTCTTACCTTAGAAGTATTCAAAGAGACTATTTGTCACACTTTAAATAAGCTCAATCGTTGGATTCATTTAATTTTGCATCTAGAAACAAATATCCATAAATTGGGTTTATAACTAATAATGTCCTTTAATTTATTGGTAAGACTTTTTATTGAAAATTATCCTCCAATCTACTGGCAAGATTTTATGTAAAAAGATAAGAAATATTATTTTATTATTTTTTTAAACTTGATTTTTTTGAAAATCATAAGGCTCTCTAATATATTGGTAAAGCCTTATTTTTTAAAAGTATTGGCCCTCCAATCTATTGGTATGGCTTTTTGTTTTTATTTTTTTTGAAATAAATAAAATTGTAGGATTCTCCAATATGTTGATAAAACACTATTTAAAAAAAATTATCTTCCAATCTATTGGTAAGCCTTTTATTTAAGAAAAAAATATATAATTTTTTAAGGAAGTAATAGATGAATATATAAATAAATAAATAAGTAAAACGATTAAATAAACAAAAATAAAAATGTACCTGAATTTGGCTTAGAAAATGATTGGGCTGTGTGGCTGGCTCCATGCACGATGGACGACTAAAACGGCTCAGCTTTGCTCCTGTGTGGCTCAGCTCAAGGCAATAGATGGGATCGAGTAAGTGTTGGATGGCATAATGGGTCAGGCCAAAATATGATAAAACATATGGATCTTGGAATTCCTATTCTTCCAAAACGACACCATGTAGCTAGGGTATAAATATTGAAAATTTCACTTTCTCCTCAAAAGGCCCCATTCTATTTTTCTCTCTCCCTGTTTTCCTTTCTTACTTGTCTCTAAAATTTCAACAAGCTAGTTCAACAATTCTAGAATCCGATTGAAAACCCAAGATTCCAGTTGCTGGATTCTTCAAACACCATTGAAAAATTCAACTATTTTTCTAAAAAAAAACCCCTCAACTCTATTATTAGAATCCATTCAATATTGAACCCAGAATCTACGCCTAAAAACAAAAGAAACATTAGAAAAAAATCCAAAAAATAGCAAGCTTTCAAAAAAATCTAAGCCTGTTCTCTTTTTTTTCATATCCTTCCCCTTTTCTGCATGTGGATTTTGTGCTTGATTTTTATCTTTTTTAGTAGAAATTTTAAGGTTTTTAACATATTCAATTAGGGCTTAAGTTTTGGGATTTCATTTTGATTCGATTGTGGACAATGATTATAGTCTAATTTTAGTTTCCAATTTTATGAAATTTTCAAACCCTGTTTGCCTGATTCACTCATACGAGATTTCAAAATTTTGCTGATTTACCTTTCATTTTTTTTATTATTGAAACATTCTTTTTTTCTTGTTTATTAGAAATTTCAGTAAAAAAATTAGAAAAAAAACATAATATTAATTGGGCTAAAAGCCCAAATCCAGTTAACAATTATTGGGCTTAAAGACTAAATGAAAAACCACACTTTGGGTTATAAACCGTAATAAGTTCACCTGGGACCCAAAGATCCTGATAAAAATCACAATCGATCATAGGTCACATGCCCTGAGCGAAAATAGGTGTCTACAATTATCTCTCTTTGCACATTTTTGTGAAATATGAATGATACAAAAACATAAACAGCTGTTATGTCCAAGCCCAAAAATTGAAGTCAAATTAAAAGTGAAAATGATTGAACCGAGTCAAATTCAAAAGTAAATAAAGTGTGTGTTAAAATACAAAAATAAAGATGACAGACACTGAGTCACGGTCAAAAAATTAAATGATCTAGATTGAAACAAAACTGAGGATGAATGACCAAGGTTAAATTGCAGGTCAGAAAATTAAATTGACATTAATTGAGCAAAAGTAAAAAATGAGTGATCGGGAATGAACTACAAGTTTAAAAATAAAATGATCTGAATTGAGCCGAGATCAAAATAAGCAACTAGGAATGAGCCAAATATTTGAAATGAAATGATCTAGACTGAACCAATATCAAATGAGCGACTAGGAATAAATCACAAGTCTAAAAATAAAATGATCTAGATCGAGCCAAGATTAAAATGAGCAACTGAGAATGAACAATAGGTTTGAAAGCAAACATGATCTGGACTAAGCCAAGATCAAAATGAACGATCGAGAATGAACCACAAGTTTGAAAGCAAACATGATCTGGATAGCGTCGAGATCAAAATGAATGACCAAGATTGAACCACGGGTCAAAAAATTACAATGACCTGGCCTGAGCCAAGGTTGAAGATAACCACAAAAATCATATCTGGAAGCTTTATAGACTTTACTTGGAGGTCTTTAGGAGAAACTCCTTTAAAATAAAGCTCTTACCATATAGAGAATGTTATCAGAATCACAGATTCAAAAATTTTCATCAAAGTTAAAATTTTGTATACAATAGATGATAATACGAATGATGACATTGATAAATGAAAAATGCATGTCCTATGTAAATGCCAACTAATGCCAATCCATAGATGTCATTAAATGAAATTTCGATTGTGGTACTAAAGTTCTCAAGACTCTTTCTTTTGCATCCCAAACTCTTCATATTTCTAATGAAGGGGACGAAATCAGATTAATTCAAAAAGAACACTCACTTTTATCTTTTAGAGGAATTTTCAAAACCAATATCTTTACCTAACTTAGAGCATTTCATCTTTTGCCTTCATCTTTTTCAACTCTTTCAAAGTAATATACAATCTCTTATGACATTGTTCAATTATTAATCATTATCCTAATTTCAAAATATAAGCTACAAATTATACATTTCTTTTATTCATGGCAAAGCATTTAAATAAAAAAGAATAGGTAAGGGTTGAATGTGAGGCATGAATAGAATAATATGAATATCATTTATTTAGAGAAAAAACATATGGCAATGAGACAAGATAAAGGCATACAAAGATGGCTCTTTGGGATAATAATACTCCAAAATAAACAATCAAATAATCATGACAACATATCTTGAATTTCTTAAAAAACTCAACTATATGACGCCCTCAACATTTTACTGCCTTTCAAAATATACCAATTTTGGTTTTCCCAAATGATGTTGTATCCTTTTTATCCAAATCGCCTTTACAAGTTTTCAACGTAGGTAAACCTTCATTTAGTCTAAATCACCCTTTTAGGTTTTTGATTTGAATTCTTTTTTTTTTCAAGAAAAATACTTTTTCATAGCATCAGAATTTATAGGATTGGAGAGATGATCTCATCCATCTTCATTAAGATTAATACTCTTCTCGAAAAAGCTTTTTTTACAACATACGACCCTTCTAAATTTGGAGTTCATTTTTCTTTATTATCATGCTAACTCGAGAGAATTCTTTTCAACACCAATTTTCCTTTTCGAAATTGATGAGGTTAGGCCTTTTTGTCATAAGCTCTCATCATCTTTTTTTGGTATAGTTGACCATGACATAGCACCGGTAGTCTCTTCTCTTCAATGAAGTTTGGTTGTTCATAGCGCTCTTGAATCTATTTAGCTTGTTCTAATTCGGTTTCTCTTAAAACTCTCAAAAATGGGATTTCTACTTCCACTGGTAATACAGTCTCCATCCCATAAACTATGAAAAATGAAATTACCCTAATAGAGATGCGTATTAACGTTCGATAATCATGTAAAGTAAAAAGTAGTTTCTCATGTCAATCTTTATATGTCTCAGTCATTTTTTTCAAATTTTTTTTATGTTTTTATTAGTAGTTTCTATCATTCCATTCATCTTTAGATGAAACGGTGCTGAATTATGGTGCTTAATTTTAAATTGAACACATACTTCTTACATTATCTTACTATTTAAATTCTTAGCATTATCTAAGATAATCTTTTCTAAGAGTTTATATCTGTAGATTATTTTTTTCTTGACAAACTTGCAGACCATTAAATGTGTCACATTTGCAAAAAAAGCTGCTTCGACCCATTTAGTGAAGTAATCAATCATCACAAAGATGAATATATTCCCATTCAATGCTTTTAAGGTAATAGGACCAATGACATCCATGCCCCACATAGAAAATGGTCAAGGTGATGTCAAAACATGCAAAGTAGTGGGTGGGGTATGAATCTTATTGGCATAAATATGACATTTATGATATTTTCAAGTATAATCGATGCAATCACTTTTTATTATTAACCAATAATATCTAGCCCTCATAATCTATCTTACCATCATGTGTCCATTCGCATGTACCTCACATATCTTGTCATACACATCTTCAATAATCTTCTTTGCCTTAGATGCATTTACACAATGCAATAGCACCTGATCTCTGCTTCTCTTATAAAGAACCTTTTTGTCTAAAAAGAATCTTATAGTTAATCTCCTTAAGACTCATTTATCATTCTCTGTTACTTGATCTGGGTATTATTGATTCCTTAAGTATTGTAAGATATTATAGTATTAAGGCTTTCCATCTCTTTCCTCCTTTACATTGGTATAATGAACTGGCATGTCCCTTACATCCAACCTAATAGGCTAAATCTCAGCATTATCATCAATCAGGATCATTATGACCAGAGTGACTAAAGCATCTACAATCTGATTTTCTTCATAAGGTAAATGTTCAAATTAGACTTCCCTAAACTTCTTGCATAATTATGAGATATATTTATGGTATGAGATAAGCTTTGAATCTCACATCTCCCATTCTCCCTTCAGTTGATAAAAAACCAAAGACAAGTTTCCAAACACCTTTAGTACCTTAATTTTTTTGTCCAAAGTAGCTTGTAAACTCGTAACATGTGCCTCATATTTAGCCACATTATTGGTGTAATTGAAGTTCAACCTTGCTATAATGGGATAATAGCACCCTTCGACGGATATCAAAATTGCCCCAATTCCATTCTCTAAGGCATTAACAAACCTATCAAAATACATTCTCCATGACTTTTCATCATCATCTTCTTTCTCTAATTTTGAGACAACCATTAATTTTTCATCCAAAAAATTGAGTTCCATTAGCTTATAGCTTTCAACGGCATGGTCCACAAGAAATTCTACAATGGCACTTCCTTTAATTGCCTTTTGGCTCACATATAGAATATCATATTCTAAAAGCATTACTTAGTATCTTGTAATCCTCTTTAACAATGTTGGTTTCTCAAAGATGTACTTGATTGGGTCTAATTTAGCTATAAGCCAAGTGGTATAGTAAATCATGTACTGCTTGAGTCTCTTAGCTGTTTAAGCCAAAGCACAACACATTTTCTTCAATGATGAATACTTAAACTTGTACTCTGTGAATTTTTTGCTCAAGTAGTAAATAGCTTTTTCTTTTTTATCACGTTCATCGTGTTGCCTAAGCACACATCTCATTAACCTCTCATGTACAATTAAATACAAAATTAATAGCCTTCATGGAATAAGTGGTAGTAGTATTGGAAGATTTGATAGGTACTATTTAATTTTATCAAAAGCTTCTTGACATTCTCCATTCCATTCACTAAGGTTATTTTTTTAGAAAAGTTTGAAGATGGGATCACACTTGGAAGTAAGTTAAGAGATAAATCGAGAAATGTAATTCAATCTGCCTAGAAAGCCTTGAACTTCCTTTGGTGTACTTAGCCAAGACAGGCTCTGGATGGTTCGTATCTTGTTAAGGTTGACTTTAATTCCCTTTTCACTTACCACGAAACCTAGTAATTTCCTTGACTTGACTCTGAATGTGCATTTGGATGGATTCAACTTAAGCTAAAATTTTCTTAACTTCTCAAACAATTTTTTAAGGTTTGCTACATGGTCTTTTCTTTCTCGAGACTTTGTGATCATGTCATCCACATATACCTCAATTTCTTTATGCATCATATCATGGAAGAGTATCACCATAGCCCTTTGATAAATTGCCTTAGCATTTTTCAATCTAAAAAGTATAACCTTATAACAAAAGGTACTCTACATAGTTATAAAAGTTGTCTTTTTTATGTCATCCTAGGCCATCTTTTGTCTAATTATAACTAAAAAATTCATCCATAAAAGAGAAAACCAAATATCAAGCCATATTATCCACCAATGTATCAATATGAGATAGAGAAAAATTGTCCTTTGGGCTAACCTTGTTCAAATTGTGATAATCTATACACATTCATACCTTTTTGTCTTTTTTAGAAATAGGTATTATGTTAGCCACCCACTCGGGATATTTAGCCACTTGCAGAAAGCTTACATCAAATTGCTTTTGTACCTATTTTTTAAACCTTTAACAATATTTTAGGCTTCATTCTTCTCAATTTTTGTGGAATAGGCTTATATTCGGGTTTCAAAGGTAGCTTATGTTTCACTATTTTAGTGTTAAGCCCAGATATATCCTAATAAGACCAAGTAAACACATCTACAAATTTTCAAAACAGATCCACTAACCTTTGTCTTTTAGTAGCTGAAAGTCATGTGCTAATCTTAACCTCTCTTTTGTTTTCTTCGTCCCCTAAATTGATCAACTCAGTAACTTTCTGATGAGGTTCAATAGATTTATTCTCATGCTCAATCAATCTCATTAAATTTAAAGGTAATGTATTTTTTTCAAAGTCTTCTTCAATGTTGAGTTCATCAGCATTAATTGTATTTTCAAAATTAAATCCCTGATTATTATCATGATTATCTTCATATTCATTTAAAGACCTAAAATTAAATGAAATGAAAAGTATTGGCAAAATGCTTTGATGAGAAAATAGATGTAAATTGAATAGAAGAAATGAACAAAATGCATATTCTTATTTTTTATTAAGATAATGGATAATAAGAGACCCATACATAAAAGACCATCCCAATACTTTTAGGCATAAGCAATTAGGAGTTGTAATTACATTGAGAATATATCAAAGACAGTATGCATCTGAATGATACTCTAATTTTTCAATTCAAAGTCTGGTGGACATGGATGAACTGACACTATTTTTTTTGGACTTTTTTGATTATCAGTTGGATGGACAGTTCAGTGAAAGCTTCTTCTATGCTTAATTCCTTTTTGGCATCTTTCTTCGCTCCTAGGCACATGTATCCTCTGGGCCTAAATGTTTCAAGTAGGTGCGGGATAACCCTTGGCATGTTTCTCATTGTCCTTCTTCCTCTACCATTATCTCTCATCCTCTTTATCTCTCATTCCTCAACTTCATACCCAGGCCTAGTTTTTCATTATTGTTTGTAATCATTAGTGGTTCTTTTATCCCCTGTAAGTTTTTGCCTAGCCTAACTTTAAGATTCCAACTTTTATTAATCATTTGAATGATCACGATTCTACTAAACTCTGGTTAGTGTAGCTTAGATCCTTCACCCACAGTGTTAACAAGTTTAAAGGATCGATAAGAACACTTTAACAATTTTTCTGTAGCTTTTACATAGTGAGCATTCATAGGTTGAGTTACTAACAAGTCCTCTTCTTCAGCCACAATCACAAGTTGATCCTTCACATGAAATTTGACTTTTTGATGTAAAAAAGTGGAACAGCACCTGCCATGTGGATCCATGGCCTTCCCAACAAATAGTTATATGATGGAGAAATGTTTATGACCTAAAATTTGACATTGAGGATGTAAGGTTTGATTTGTATAGGCTTCTTAATATCTTTCAATACCTCACTTTCAATCTCATCAAATGCTTAGACCACCATGTAACTACTTTTGATGTAGGATATATCAATGAGTAGTCTTGCTAGGGTAAACATGGGTAGAACATTAATAGTCGACCCATTATCAATAAGGACCTTTGTTACAGTGCGACTCTTACACTTAACTGTGATATGAAGAGCCTATATACTTTTTTTTCAGGTGGGATTTTATCATCATTGAAGGCTATGTAGTGTGGTACCACCAAATTCTTAACAAGATGGTTCACATATTCTAAAAACATGATAAGCTTGATTTAACACCTTTAACAAAGTGTTGCAATATAGTTTTAAATTTAATAGTAATGACAATAGAGAAATTCTAGCTGGCATCTTGTTTAACTGTTCAACCATAAAATACTCACTATGTTTTACCAGCTTCAAGAATTCGTAGGCTTTTTTTTTTAGGTACAGGCTATAAGTTGTCTTTTTTTAAAATTAAATCTGGCTCAACTTGTTTTTCCCTTGATGTTACTTTCTTTTTTTCTTACGTGTTCTATCACCTATAAAGAATAACATCTTTTATTTCTGATTATGCCACCTACACCAGTTATGTTGGTGGCATTTGATTTTGGCATAGTCTTCTCTTGCCCTTGAACTGTCACTACACAACTATACTTCTATGGTAGCTTTTTCATCCTTGTATGGGAATAGGCTTGGGATTTTGAAAGTCATTGGCCTAGGAATAAGTTTGTCTATGACTGTTTTTGGCTTCTCACCATAATGTATGGTTATTGGCTTTGGCACCCATTTTGACATATCAGTCATAGCCATTTTAACAATTTTTAAGGTTTCTGCTTCCTCATACAATTTGATCTGACATGAGTCCATTAACCTCTATACTTCATCATGGAATTGTTTGCATGTTTCAATATAATGGCTTAAAGCCTTACTGTGGTATTTGCACTTTTGATTTGAGACGCATCTCTCATGATAGATACGCGAGTCTACTGGTTTTACCATACCAACCTCATACAGAGCATCATACAACTAACTGAATGGCATCTTGATCTCTTATACTCTTCTCTTTATACGTTTTTTTGTCTCTATTCAAAGCATTCATTACATGACTTGGCAATGGATTGCCATTAACATTGGGTGTTGCCTTTCCACTGGTGTCAAAATTAATTAGCTTTTCTTTAATCAAACTTTGCACCTTATGCTTTAAAAAAGTGTAATTTTTTATGGAATGGCTAGCTATTCCACAGTGATAGTCATAGTAAGTAGTAGAATCATATCACTTGGGGTAAAAAGGTTTAAGTGATTTTATAAGGATAGTAGCTACCAAATAATTTTTGTAAAGTTTTTGGTACAACTTTATATAGCTCATGGGAATAGGATTGAAGGTAGGTTTTTCTCGGTTATTTTGTGGTTCTTGTGTATCATTTGTTAGGTTGGCTGGACAAGCAAAAGGTCTTGCAACCATCGAGGTGTTAGGGTTGTATAGTAGTCTAAATGTCAACTGATAAACAGGTGGATAAGAAAGTCATGGAGCTAGTTGGTATGGGAAAGCTGAAGCATAGTTTATAGTAGGATAATATATGAGATAGATAGGTTGGGGATAAAGGGTATAGCTTCTATGTTGTTGCCTTTCAAAACTCACAGCTTGAGTTTCACTTTCCTTATTCTTGGCCATTCTTTTGGCAGTAGAGGGTTTTTTTTCCTCAAGTTTACCATTCTTGATGGTATTTTCAATGATCTCACCTGAGACACTATGTCAGTGAAATTTTAATCTTAGTTCCTATCATTTTCTCATAATAGGGTGACTTTAAACTACTCACAAACAGAACCATTATTTTTTTTCAGTTAAGGTGGTTGGACATAAGCAATTATATCCCACTACCTCTGGGCATACTCTTTAAAAGATTCAGTCACCTTTTTTTCCATACTTTGCAACGAAAGATGATAAAGAGCCATATCTATGATATGGCAGTATTAGTTGATGAAGGATTGGGATAAATCCTTTTAAGATCATATGTGGTTCTTATCCAATTGGACATACCATCTTATAGTAAACCTTGTTAAACTGTCATGAAATGTATGCATGAGCAATTTCTCCTCACTAACATGGGTTGACATTTTATGATAGTACATTGTAACATGTGTGATAGGGCACTTGGTGTCATCATATTTCTCAAACTTTGATACTTTTAACTTCGGGGGTATCACCATATATGGTACTAAACAAAGCCCAACGACATCCATAGAACTATAAAAATATATCCCTTCCATGACTTGTAGTCTCTCTTCAAGCATATTCATCGCGTGATCAATTTTAGAGTCTTTTAAGGACTCAGCCACTTTTAACTTTAATTTTTCCTTTGATATGTCCAAATCCTTTGATTCATCCAAATTCGAGATTTGGACCGACTCAACTACCTTTTGAACAAAAAAAAGATTAATATAACTTTGAACATTTCCTTGGCTGATTGTATATGGCATTCGTGGGTAATTATAGTTTGGGAATGCAGGATGTTGTGGTAAGAAGCTTTGAGTGGATTAGGTTGGTGAAGGCCATAACTTGAAAGATATAGTGGATAGGTGACTTCATGTGAAACATCTTTCTCCACTACTTTTCTCTTATTTAGCTTACCCAAAATTTCAAGGATCTTGCTCAATTCTCCTTTAATTTCCTCATGAGATTTTTCCAACTTCTCAACAAGGTTCGCATTATCTTTTTCCATTTTCTTATCTTGAGCCAAAGTGTTATATTGATGTTGAGTTATCCTTGAACCTTATATACCACAATCTAAAATTAATGACCTTATTATAAATTAACATGGTCAATGATTATAAATGAATGAATGCAATGCATGAAAAAGAAGTTATTTGTCTTTTTAAAAAAATTTCAGCAAAAGTGAATTTTCATTTATTCCACTAAAGTTTTTTTTACATTAAATCTATTATTCTCCATTTATAAAAATGCCTAATCTGTTCATACTGATCCTTAACCTCTTTGATGAAGTTCAACAGGTGCTATCCATATTTCCCCGATGGTATAACCATTGTTCTTAATGCCTCAGCTTTTTCAATCATCTCTCCTGCTTTGATCATTGCCTTACTTATATAAGTTGCAAGATATTCTATATACTTTTGCCTTTCCAAATCTTTTTTTTTACTGAACCATGCTTGGTAAGATAACTTTCTATGTTCCTTCGTGAGTGCCATGATATGGTTCCTTTGTTCATCCAACTTTTGCTTTAATGTCTGAGTATATCTTCTAAACATCTCATCTTCTTATTGGGCCTTAACATAATCATCCTCTATTTGGGAACATTCTCTTTTCAGTTTTTAATTCTTATAAGTCAAATCAATGATGTTTACTTCTTTAGCCTTTACTTGAATGCACAATCTTTTATGCTTTTGATGCAACTCCATCAACTCTTTAAGGGCATTGTCACACTTCCTAACAACCTTTTGGGTTTTTTTCTCAGTTTCTAAATTTTTGTGTTTTTAATGAAGTTTAGCAAAATACTTAACTATTGTATCATGCTCTTTAGAGATCTTGCGGACTCAAACTTTTAATTTTTTTGCCTTATCTTTCCATTGCTTTTTCTCTTCTTAAAGTCCTAGAATCTTTTGCTTCATCTTATTTTTTTTAACCTCAAATTCCTTCTTTGCAAATTCTAATTCCGAGGGTATCTCATCTAACCCTCTATTTACTGGGTGGCAATGATGTTTGAGTTTAAAAACAACCTCCTTAACCCTCTTAGCTCTCCACATGAAATACTTATAAGTGACTTTATTAGTAAATAACCCAAGACTCACTCTCTTGGGCCTCTTCTATGCCTTGATTACATTATCCACCCTTTGTAGCATTTTTTGCTCACTATATAAAAAATCTACTTCAGTGAGTTTGTATGTCATAGGAACAAACAGTTCTACCTCAAACTACCTTTGAACCAAAAACAATGCATAACTCGTTACTCCCCATAAACCTAAAAGTGGAACTCCATTCTTGTCTCCACATTGGTATAACATCGATTCATGATTCATCTATAGATTTAATGATTTTACCTGAATGTAAGTAAGACCTTGTAGCAAGGCCATCCATTCCTCCTTGGGTTTGGGCTTTGGGCATTCACTCTCACAAAACTTATTAATCAGGGCTTGATTGTGGAAGTACAATTTGGAAAATACATTCTTCTTACACTCAAAATGACTTTTCATCAACAAGTGTAATAATGGTAGATAGCCCACGAAATGCTCTTTACCTTTTTTATGACAATGGTTCAAAGATTTGATCGTTTCAACTAAAATTGTAAATTAGAGATTGCGATATTTTTCCATAAGCTAGAAGAAATCAATCTCTTCTATTTCAATATGACCCAAGACCCTGGGAAATACCATCATGCCATATATAGCCAAAGCAAACATATCTATCCCTTAATCATCATTCAAATATTTTATGATAAAGTCATGGAAAAACTCCTAAAGCAAACGAATATGGTCATTTCTTTCCTGAACTTGTACATTTACATCTTCCTTTTTTACTCCTATGCGATATGCTAATTTCTTGCGAAAAGCTATTTTCTGCCTCTTAACATATATATTATCTGGTGACTAGAGATGCAAATTCATCAGTGTAGAATACTCTTCTATAATTAGTGTTATATCAACCTCATTAAAGATGAAGCATCTATACGAAGGATCCTATAATTGCACCATAGCTCAGATAAGGGAATATTCAACCATATTTGAAAGGAGATGTGCAATATGACCATCCTTCTCATAAAAAGTTAATTGTTTGGGTTGACTTATACTTTTTTCATATATCTGACAAGTCATTCAAATCAATTTGTTTAAGGAGCAAATGAACTTTTTTAGTAAGGGTGGAAACATAGTATGGTGGTAAGCAATCACTTTTTTTTTTGTTACCTTGTTTCAGACTCCACCTTCACATCATTAGGTGACTCATAGTTGGAGAATAAAGACGAGGTGCAACCTAGATGTTCAGCAGGTTCTGTGAGATCTTTTGTTAAAAATATCACTAGGGCAAGTATGCTATGTAATCTATATGAATGCTTTTACAAATATGCAAAATAAGCAAAAAAATTAGTCAATCAATACACAAATAATGAAACATACCCTTAAATAAATACAACAACTAGCATGGCATTTAATTCAGGTAAACTTTAAAGGTTAAGGAAACATGGCTCTACTTATGGGTTAAGCTCATAAGGTTATCTATATGTAGTTTGAGTTATTTCTAAAGGTTCGCAAATTATTTCTTACATTAATATTGTCCATCACAGACTAATAAGACATCCTAATCATCACCCATTATAGGTTACAAGTAGAAAAGGTTCAATTTGAGTGAGAGCATTTCGCTAGCTTAAGTAGAGACATGAAATCTCAAGAAGGCATAGGTACTTTACTCTTTCCTAAATGATAAAACTCGGGTACAGAGCTCAGATTTTACATATACAAATGAATGATAGATATATAAAATGAATGAATGAACAAATAAATAAAATACAAGTAAGAGAAAAAACAAATCTTAAATTTATTAGGTTAAGCTTGGATAACAAGAAATCATTCACTGGCCCAAATCTCGATGTCCCCAGTAGAGTCATTAAACTATCATGACGTATAGATTCATGGACCTACCACTAGAAATAGGCTAAAGGAGTCATCATCAATCTTTTTTTATTAAGATGTGATTAATCACTTGACAGAATCTATCTCATTTAAAGAAAAGTCCCAAGATTAATTTAAGTATCTTTAAATAGTATATTCTATTCCATGAAACTATATTAAGTCCAAAAGTATAGTTATGTATGAGATAGGTTATAGCACCCTCACAACACCTATCCAAAAGAGATACCAACCTAACTTCAAGTTATCCAAGCCTTAAAACATATTTAAAATTTACCAAATAATTTAATATTAAAAATTTTTCTTAAATTACTCAAATAAGTTGGTAATAATTCAAGAATACTTCCTCACCACAAGAGTATTCAAGGAGAGTGTTTATCACACTTTGAAGAGGCTCCATTATTGTATTCATTTAATTTTATGTTTAAAAACAAACATCTATAAACTGGGTTATAGCCAATAATGCCCTCCAATCTATTGATAAGATTTTTTGTTGAAAATTACTCTCCCATCTGTTGATAAGATTTTATGCAAAAATACAAGAAATATTATTTTATTTTTTTAAACTTGATTTTTTTGAAAATCATAAAGTTCTCCAATATGTTAATAAAACTTTATTTTTGAAAAGTACTAGCCCTTCAATCTATTAGTAAGGCTTTTATTTTTATTTTTTTTGAAGTAAATAAAATTGTAGGATTGTTGATAAAATAATATTTAAAAAGAAAATTACCTTGCAATTTGTTGATAAGGCTTTTTATTTAAGAAAAATATAAATAATTTTTTAGGGAAATAGTAGATGAATATACAAATAAATAAGTAAAACTATTAAATAAACAAAAGTAAAAATGTACCTGAAATTGGCTTGGAAAATGATTGGGCTGCGCGGTTGGCTCTAGGCACGATGGATAGCTAAAGTGGCTCGGCTCGATTCCCGTGCAGCTCAGCTTAAGGCAATAGATGGGATTGGGTTAGGGTCGGATGATGTGAAACATGCGGATCTTGGAATTCCTATTCTCCCAAAATGACGTCGTGTAGCTAGGGAATAAATATTCATTTCTCCTTAAAAAGCCCCCCTTTATTTCTCTCTCTACCCATTTTCCTCTCACCTCTCTCTAAAATTTCAACAAGCTAGTTCAACAATTCCAGAATTTGGTTGAAAACCCAGATTTTGATTGCTGAATTCTTCAAACAACACTGGAAAATTTAATGTTTTTTTCCAAAAAAAAAGAAACCTAAAAATCCCTTAACCCTATTTCTAGAATCCTATCAATATTGAACCCAAAATCTACACTTGAAAACAAATGAAACGTTCCAAAAAAAATCTAGAAAACAGCAAGCTTAAAAAAAAACCTAAGCTTGTTCTCTTTTTTTTTTTTTGTATCCTTCCCCTTGTCTACATGTGGATTTTAAGCTTGATTTATATCTTTTTGAGTAGAAATTTTAAGGGTTTTAATAGATTCAATTAGGGTTTAAATTTTGGGATTTCATTTTAATTTGATTATGGACAAGGATTTCAATTTGATTTTGGTTTCCAATTTTATGAAATTTCAAACCCTGTTTGCTCGATTCACACATACAAGATTCTAAAATTTTGTTGATTTACCTTTCATTTTTTTTTATTATTGTTACATTTTTTTTCTTGTTTATTAGGAAATCTAGTAACAAAATTAGAAAAAAATAAAAATAAAATAACATAAAAGAAAACAAAATATTAATTGAGCCAAAAGCCTAAATCCAATTAACAATTATTGGGCTTAAACCCAAATGAAAAATTGCACTTTGGGCCATGAATCATAATAAGTTCACCCGAGACCCAAAGATCTTGGTGAAAATCACAATTGATCATAGGTCGCATGCCCTAGACGAAAATGGGTGTCTACAAGTCCTATGGAGTATTCTCAATCCAAACAAACACATGCCCATGTGTACCCATGTACTATATCTATGTGGACTTTCTCAATCTCCTTTAGTCCACTCACAAACATTCAAACATACACACCCATAAGACATAAATCTCTAATAGTCTTATGAGTGTCTATCTCATAAAACCCTATAACTCTCTTACATCTTTTTTACTTCACCTATTTATAAGTATATAAATTTACTTATCAAGAATTTTTTTCCTTTTAGAATTCTCCTATCAAGAATCCATTTTCTCTTACAATTCTTCTTCTACAAGTTTTCTTATCCATCAAGCAATATTTAGCCAATCCTAAACAAATCACTTATAGGATTTGAGTTACTATTCCCAACAATCTTCTCCTTGACTCAAATTTCATTAATCATCAATCTTCATACTAGATATGCTTGACTCCACTAGCAATGGAAGTATCATAATCATTTTCTTTTCTAAAATATAAACTTGAACTTTTTTCTTGAGTTGAGCTCTTCTAGACTTACCTCTTCCCATGACTTGAACCATTAGGTCTGATACCACTTATTAGGGATCAGCATAGCTCTGATATCACTTATTAAGCTAAAAGCCCCAATCCAATTAAACATCAATGGAAGTAAAATCAATTAATCAATTAATCACACAAGAAATAGTAATTTAACATGGTTCAGCCCAACCAACCTATATTTAAAGATAAGAAAAATGATCCATCAGTTGAAAAGAATTATAAATATTCATCAAATCAATCTCTCACTATTAATATCCATAAAACCTCTTAATCTCTTCTTGTCCTATGGAGTATTCTTAACCTAAATAAATACATACCCATGTGCACTTATGCACCATATCTATATGGATCTTCTCATTCTCCTCTAATTCACTCATAAATATTCAAACATATACACCCATAAGATGTAAATCTCTAGTAGTCTTATGTGTTTCTATCACATAAAACCCTACAACTCTCTTACATCTTTTTTAAATATTTAACTTTATAGAGACTTCACCTATTTATAAGTATACAAACTTGCCTATCAAGAATCATTTTCTCCTAGAATTCTCTTATCAAGAATTTTTTTTCTCTTAGAATTCTTCTATCAAGAATCCCTTTCCTCTTAGAATTCTTTTTTACATATTTTTTTATTCATTAAGCAATATTTAGCCAATCCTAAACAAATTACTTATAGAATTTAAGTCACTATTCCCAACAATCTCCACCTTAACTTAAATTTCATCAATTATCAATCTTCATACTAGACATGCTTGGCTCCACTTGCAATGAAAGTCTCACAATCATCTTTTCTTATGTGTCTTCATGCTTCATGTAAATCGATCTTCAAAATATGAACTTGAACTTCTTCCTTGAGCCAAGCTCTTTTGGACTTGCCTCTTTCCATAGCTTGAACCATCCACTCTGATATTACTTGTTAGGGATCACCACAGCTCTAATACCACTTGTTAGGCTAAAAGCCCTAATCCAATTAAACATAAGTGGAAGTAAAATCAAATAATCAATCAATCATATAAGAGAACAATATAATGTGGTTCAGCTCAACCGACCTACGTCTACAAATGAAAAAAAAAAGATCTAGCAGTTGAAGAGAATTACAAACATACATTAAATCAATCTCACTCACTATTAATACCCATAGACCCTTTCAATCTCTTTTAGTCCACTCGTAAACATTTAAACATACATAGCCATAAGATGTAAATCTATAGTAGTTTTATAGGTGTCTATCCTATAAAACCCTACAACTCTCTTATATCTTTTTCTTATACCTAACGTCATAAATACTTCACATATTTAGAATCATACAAACTTACTTATCAAGAATCTTTTTTCTCTTAAAATTCTCTTATTAAGAATCTTTTTTCTCTTAGAATTCTTCTTTCAAGAATCTATTTTCTCTTAGAATTCTTTTTCTATAAGTTTTCTTATCCATCATACAATATTTAGCCAATTTCAAATAAATCACTTATGAGATTTAAATCACTATTCCTAACACAAATTACCGTGGCTGACCAGGGTTCGAGCTAAAGTGCGAAGATGAAGTAGCAAAGATAACAATGAGTTAAAACACGTTATGAGTTCTTGATGTAAACCCTCAACAACAAATTCTTAAAGTTGCTAGAGAGGATTACTAGAATGGTTATTGCCTTACGGAACTAATAAACACCACCATCGGCTCCAATCACTTCAATTTTAGCTTAAACCTCATAAACTTAACCCTATTATGTGGTTGCTACCTACCCTCAAACTCAGCGTTAACTAACTGTACCTTAAATGTGTCATTAGGGATGTGTTATATGCTATCACAAGTCCTTTGCTTGATCCTTACTTGACGGCATGTTATAGAAGTGTCGTAGTTCCAATTTATGAAGTAACGGCTCAGAATCTAAAGGTGAACCCATTGACTATGAATGATTCTTTGAAAGGTGGTTTTAAATTGCAATAGGAAGCAAATAATGATCAATGCAAAAGATGTAGAGATTTTGATAGGGTTTGCTGATATAATCAGACTACAAATAGTTTTATTTGCTTTTACCGTTATCAACCTACTGAAACCATATGTTTTTCATCGATACAAGGTATGTTATAGCTCTTTTACTGTAATTTTGTTCTACTGGTTATTTTTCCAAAATTTAACCTTTGCAGCATGAGTTTGCAATCTTACTCTCTCTATGCAGTTAATGAGAACACTCTATTAACTCTCACTACTGTATAAGCAATAAAATTTTAAAAGATTGGTCTTATCTTGTTGACATTGGTAATTTTAAGCCTAAAAAAACCATTTAGTCTATCTAGATATTTATATATTCAATTATAAAATCAGTTGATATTTTTTCATTGTTGGTTTCTTTGACTTTTTAAGAAAATCGAACTAAATTTATACCTTCATATTCTTGAAAGAGCTAGAATATATAGAATTATAGATTTCCCACAAGCAACTCAAGAATATAAACTTCACCATTATAAATTAGACTAGGTTACTTACATTTACTATAAAATACTGCTAGGCTACGTAAGTTTCCATTAACCGATGGCTAATTTTGCCATTGGAAACTTCTTTGGGAAAAATTTCACTTTCCACTTTGTCAAAGACCAACTTAATTATGATGACTAAAACTAATTCATCTTCAACTTCTCATTGTAGATGCCTTATTTAGTCTAGGGCTTAAACCAATTGCATCCAAAAATGATCCAAGCTCAATTGTCCGATTTCCTACATTTCTTTTTTATATCTTGTTTGTCTTATTTTTTTTATCTTTTGTTTTATGTTTTAGTCTTTTATTTATCTAGTTTTAAATTTTTATCATAAATCATGTCAATGAAATTTATGGAGTAATTCGAACACTAATCAAGGATGATTTTGGCAACTAAGACTATAATATGATCTCTTCAAATATTAAAGGAAAGTTGAAAAGAAATCAAATAAGGAAATCAAAGTCAGATTTAATTTGAGAAATTTTGATAGATTCTAAAAATCAAGGAAAACCTCTTTATACTAAATGATTTGATGTTGAGGCTTGATGTGATTATCATTTTAGGAATATAGGCCATTCAATAGAAAATTGCCTTCTTTTTAAACATATGGTGCATGATTTAATCAGAGCTAGTGCGTTGAGTTGTAGGGATAAAAAAGAGCCCAAGATTGTTAAGAGGTCATTACCTAATCATAGCGGCAAAAGAACTTATCCATTGCAGTTCCAGGATCTAAAAATTGAAGAATAGAATCATGTAATAGATTTTAGGATTTTTTTTACGAATGTTTTTAGGTGTTCTTGTCAAAAAAAATTTTACTTTTTAATTAAAGATTTTTTTTCTTTTTTATTATGTGATGGCACTCAATGTATGCAAACATCCATTCATTTATATATAAATTTTTTCTTTCTTTTTGCATAAATGTGTAGTAGATATTATCCTAATTCTTAATTGTAGTAGTAAAGGTTCAAGAACCTAATCATCAAAGTAGTCTACTTGCCATTCATTGAGCTTGAACAACATAGCCAAATTGAGAAATTTGAGAAAGCTCAAGATAAAATGAGAAAAGATCTAACTCAAATAACAAAAATGTTAAAAAATTTAAATAGAGAGAAAAGAATAGAGGAAGCTCACGTATAAACATCTTAAAGGGTACAATCATAATAAGCATCATTTTTTGGGCATACTCTTATCTTGGAATACCTTCAGTAGCTACACAAAGACCACTTCAGGGATACACTATTCTTTGTGGAGATAAATTTGATCCAACCTAAGTCCCTAATGATCCTGAAGAGTTAAAAAGATTAAAGAAAATTCATTTGAAGTAATAAAAGATTCAAGTGCTTAAAAGAAGATGAATTTCATAAGAAAGGCTTTGAACTATTAAGAGAATAGATTTTTATGGATCTATGGATGTAATAGAGCTTTGCTTGGCACCAGATTTGCTTATTCCACCTAAGTTCAAGGTCTAAAAATTTTAAAAATATGATGGGACTAAATGCACAATAACCTATGTTACTATGTGCTATAGAAAGATGGTTGTCCATACCCATGATGACAAACTCTTGATTCATATAGTCCAAAATAGTCTTATAAGGTCTACTGCTAGGTGTTATGTTCAGTTGGATAGAACTTGAATCATTTGGTGGAAAGAATTGGCTAGAGAACTCATAACTCAGCATAAGCACATTGTAGAATTAGCCTTAACTCGATTGTCTTTATAAAGTATGAAGAGGAAAGATATTGAGAGCTTTAGAGAATATGCTCAAAGGTGGAATGGTACTACTGCCTAAGTTCAACCTCCCTTAATAGAAAAAAAAACTACAATCTTATTTGTCAATACTCTTAAAGCTTCAAACTATGAATGAATGATAAAAAATGTAACAAAAAATTTTACTGATACGATCATATCAAAGAAGATAATAGAGAATTTCATAAAAAATAATAAGCTTAAAGAGAATGATATGGCTAGTATAAAGGAAAAAGATGCATAGAAAATGAAAAGAGAAGATATTCAAGCTCTAAATTATAAAGAGAAACAAGTTGAAAGTTTTACACCACACTCGATGTACCAATCTTATTACCTTACCATGAGTAATCTTTCTCAAAATCTTTATTTTTACCAATCAGCACAACAGTCAATTCTTTACACATGTCCTTATCCCTAGTCTGCTACTTGACCCTTGAGTAGTCAAAGAAGATCAAGAAACATTCTAAAAAAAATCTCAATTTCAATTTTTGATCTTTTACCTCTATTGATATGGTACTAGTACCTCACCCTCAATTTCTTTGAAAGAAGTTTCAAATCCATTAACCAAGAGTTCTGATCCAAATGGTAAATGTGATTATCACATAGAGGCAATTGGGCACTTGATTAAGAAATGCAAGCAGCTGAAATAAAAGATTGAAAGTTTCATTCATAGTGGCACTTTGACCGAAGAGCTTTTTGAGCAATGAAAAGTTACTTTTATCATAGGTTGATTGTTCTTTGTATATTGATTTCTCAAACATGAAGTCATTAGTTTCTAATGAGTTTGGGTTTCTTCAAATGCATGTGAAAAAAAATCTCAAGAGAAAATTTTTAGTCATTACTATTTGAGCATCCTAAGCCATTTTCTTAAACATTTTATTCTTTTTAATTGAAAAATTAAAAAAGCTTGAGAATTTTTAAGAATAAGAGTTACAAAAGCTTACCCCATTTTACCATGATAAACCTTAAAAATTATTAATCTTTATTTGGGCTATAAGCAATGTGATGGTCAATTAATTTGTAAAAGAAAAGTTTTTTGGATTTTGGTGATTTAATAAATTTCAAGGTTATTTCAATCACTTCACCACCTAAATTTCTTGAGCCATATTTTCTCAATTTGTTTAGTATTTTGACTTGTCTTATATTCTTATTCTTTTTCAATCGTTTACCAAATAATCCTCCAAACATATTTTGACTTGTCCTGCATTCATATTACTTGATGTCTCTAGTAACCCTTTTGATCATTCTGATTGATGAACATTAAGATGACTTTATTATCAAATTGCATCAGTCGTAAAAAAAGAAGTTAAAAAAAAAAGATTGATTGTAACATCATGCACATAAGATATTTAAAAGATTCCAAGATCAAAGAAAAAAATCTACTTCTAAGAATTGCTTTTTAATAAAGGTATTCATATTTGATAGGAAAAATGACCATCTTTTATATTTCTTTTACGAAAAAAAAAAAACATTTGTTACCCGTTTTGAGCCTATTAAATTTTTTTTGAAGAAACTCAAGCCAATGATCATCTTCCATACTGAAGGGCAAGAATGTAAATGAATTTATTTGAGAAAAGATTAGATCCATAGTTAAGGACAAGAAAAGAATGTCCACAGTCAAAAGGCAAGTTTCAAAATTTTGGGCAATTTGTCAAGATATGGAAACATGAAGAAAAAAGAAAAAAAGAAAAGCAAAAGAGAACAAAAGAAATGAAAGAAAAAAATATGAAAATGTATGTTTCTGAAAAGTGGAAAAGACAAATGTCCTTGAGAAAAAAATTGATCCTTGATTTAATTACCCTTAAACACATTTTTGGGCCTATTTATCCTTTCTTTCAAAACCTTAAACCCCGATCCACATTGCATCCTTTAAAAAGTTCATTTTGATCAAGTGTGGATATCTAAATTAAAGAGTTTTTCTTTAAGAAATCACCATCATTTTTTAATTTTGGATAAATTTTGAGTTCTCAAATGTATGATGGAGTAGAAAAAAAAAATAAAGAATAAAAAAGATTGAATGAAACTCTATGGTGAAAACCTAAAAAGGAAGTCTAAAGCATGTTTGAAAGCTAATCAAGCAAGTTCATTAGATAAGGTGATTTTGAAAGAACCCATTGTCATAACGTATAGATCTGTGGACCTACCGCTAAACATGTACTAGAGGAGCTGCCACCAATCTTTTTTGTTTAAGTATGATTGACCATCTGATTGAATCTATCCTATTTAAAAAAGAGTTTCAAGATTGACTTAGGTATCTTTAAATAGTAGATTCTTATCTATGAAACTAGAGTTTAGGTTCAAGAGTATGGTTACGAGTGGGAAAGGTTATAGCACCTCCACAGTGCCTATCCAAAGAATGGTACCGATTTGATTTTAGATTATTCAAGCCTTGATCATATTTGTAATTTACCAAATTATTTAATATTGAAAATTAGTTTTAAAATTATCCCAATAGTTTGGTAGCAATTTAAGATAAACTCTCTTACATCAGAAGTATTCATAAAGATTAGTGTCATACTCTGAAGATGCTCCATCATCGAATTTATTAATTTATTTTATTTCAAAAAATTAGTAAAGTCTCCTAATAGTTTGGTAAGACTTATTTTGAAATAGATCTCCTAATAGTTTCATGAGACTTTATCGTAAAAAAATTAGGTAAAAAGTTTTTGAGAATTTCATAAAGTCTCTCAATAATTTAGTATGACTTAATTTGAAGCAATCCTCCAATAGTTTAGAGGATAAAAATTATTTTTTTATTTTTTTTATTTGTTATTTTTTATTATTTTTGTTTCTTTTTACTTTTAATTTTTTAAAAACTAATTTATGAATTTTTCCAATAGTCTGGTGGATTCATAAAGATTTAATTCATGAAAATTCTCTAATAGTTTAGGGGAACTCATGAATTCATTTGAAAAGATTTTTTTAGTATTTATTTAGTATTATATTTTTAAAAAAAAAGAAGACTTGTTTGAAAATATTTTTTTATTTTTACGTTATTTTCTCGAAAGAAAATATTCTCTTTTTTTTTATAAAATATTAAATTACTAAATACAAATGAATAAACAAACCAATAAAATAAATAAATGAAAACAAATAAAAATTAAATAAAAAATTAAATGAAAATGGAAAAAGGAAAACTTGCGTTCAAGTCTGGTTGACACCAGGGTCAATGTGCAGATCCTTGTCGGGTCACCTGAGTAAATGGATTCTCCAAAATGGTGCCATTTTGACACCCTATAAAAGTCACTTTTCTGCATTTTTTCTCAGAAGCCCCTTGCTTTTCTCACTCTAAATTGAGAAGCTCTAACTTCTCTCTAAAAATCCTAAAAACACCTATCGAAAACTTCAATCGAAAATTGGATAACCTATCGATTTCTAAAAAAGTCATCGAAAAACTCAATCAAAAACTAAAAAACTCACCCGTTTCTGAAAAAGTGGCTAGAATGTGTTCAAAAAATTCAACCTCTCGTCGAAAAATTCATCAAAAAATTCATGTTCTTCCCAAAAACCTAGATTTCCTAAAAAAACACAAAATTTCCCAAATTTACCCAAAAATTTTTCACATCTCTCCAAAAATCTTCCAGAACCTTAAACTTAACTCCAAAAACCTTCAAATCAAACCTAGAATTCTAAAATCAAAATCCCAAAAATTCTTACTACCCAAAAAACACCCAATTCATCCTTTAAAAAAAAAAACCAACCATATCACCTTTAAAATCCACCCTATGTTGTTCTATCAAACTGAGTTTAATTTATAAGCCCCCTTAGGATAAATTTTAAGAAAACAAACAAAATCAATTCCAAGCTTGAATCTTAGGATTGGATTCTGCCCAAGCCACAAATTAGGTCTAAATTCTTTGCCGATTGATTCAAAAATCCTTTGATTATGAATTAAAGCCTTTGACTATTCTTTTGATTCAAGAAATTCAATTCTTCAGTACCTTAATCTATCGACAATTAAGGAGAAAGAAAAAAATAAAAATAATAAAAAAAAATATAATACCAAATAATAATAATAATAATAATAACAATAATAATAATAGTATGAAATATAATACAATATTATACTATAGTACTAATAATAATAATAATAATATAAAATATAAAACAATAATAATATAATATAATATAAAAATAATACTAATAATGAAAATCGATTCGATTGACCTCAACACAGATGGGTGTTTACAGCTGTCTTTCTTTGCACATCTCTATTAAACAAGGATGATGCAAAGACCTAGACGCCCACTTTATTCTACTTCAAAAGTAAAATCAATAAGCATAAATGATTAGGATTGAGCCATAAGTCAAGAAAATGATCCGGACTGAGTTGAGACCAAATAGTTAGGAAATTTTCTAGATTGAGCCAAGATGAAAGAGTTAGGAAAATGATTTGGACTGAGCCGAGATCGAATGACTAGGACAAAATCACGAGTCTAAAGATAAAGAGACTACGATCGAGTCGAGGTCAAAGATGAATGATCGGGATGAAACCACAAGTCAAGAAGATGATCTGGACTAAGCTGAGATTAAAATACTAAAATGAAACCACAAGTCTAAAGATAAAGCGACCAAGACTAAGTCGAGGTTGAAGATGAATGATTGGGATGAAATCGTAAGTCAGGAAAATGATTTAGACTGAGCCATGATCAAATGACCAGGGCAAAACCATAAGTCTAAAAAATAAAGTGACTATGACTGAGTCGAGCTTGAAGATGAATGATCGAGATAAAATTGCAAGTAAAAAAAATGATCTAGACTTAGCTGAGATCGAATGACTAGGATGAAACTGCGAGTCTAAAAAAAGAAACGACCAATACTAAGTTAAGGCCAAAGATGAATGATCGGAAAAAAATCGTAAGTTAAAAAAATTATCTAGATTAAGTCGAGATCGAATAATCAAGACAAAATCGCGAGTCTAAAAGATAAAGCAACCAAGATCGAGTCAAGGTTGAAAATGAATGATTGGGATGAAATTTTAAGTTAAAAAAATAATCTAGACTAAATCGAGATTGAATGACCAAGATGAAACTACGAGTTTAAAAGATAAAGTGACTATGATCAAGTCAAGGTTAAAAAGTGAATGATTGGGATAAAATAGTGAGTCAAAAAAATAATCTGGACTGAGCCAAGATAAAAAATGAGTGATAAGTGATCATGCAATGATGTAGACACATATCCTATCTTGGATGCAAGTGCAAATGCAATGTATGTAGTGTCGATGTCATGAAATTTCAATTGTGATGATAAGGTTCTCAAGACTCCACCAGTTCTTCTTAGCTTCTAAATATTAATAATCTCAGAGTAAATTTTATCAATTGATCCATTTTATTCTTCTTATCTGGTCGCAACTCACTGGTCATGTCAACCAATCTATCACTAAATCCATCATCGAGTCAACTTATTTGCCCACTTATAAATTATTTTCTCATATTTCTTTCATTTATCGCATCTTAGATTTCTTTCAAAAGAATAAAAAACTTTTTATGAAAAATGTCATTCATTTATTTGCCATCATTCAAATCACTGACAGGCATGATACATTTTTTTAGTTCATTTAGGGAATGCTCATTCGGTGAAGGCTAAGAAAAATGGGTCTTTATTATTAAAAGAACAAAATGTAGGGTCAAGATCAACTCAAGGGTGAACAAAGACAATATGGTATGATTTATTCAAATAAGATATTAACATTTAAAATAACAATTGTTCAGACAATTTTGAACTCAAACTTAGAATCATCTTTCAAAAACACATATCTTTAATCTTTGAGCCAATAATCATCCTCACATGAATTTTTTTTTGAGTCTTCATCTTTATTTAAATTGTCCTTTCAGGTTTTTAGTCTAAGTCTCCTTTTTTTTTTCTTTTTTTTCTCTTTTTCTTTCTTTTTTCACTTTTTTTTTATTTTTTAAAACTTTTGCAATTTTTTTCTCTTTTTTTACACACATTTTTCCCATTTATCCTTTGATCCATCAAGGACACTTTTGATCAAAACTGTAATCCAATAACAAATTTGCCTTAATTCAACTCATGATTCTTCAAATCGAGTATTCACATTTGATTAAAATGAACTTTTAAGGGACATAATGTATCCTAAGGTAAAGGGTGCCAAAGAAAAGGATAAAACAAGCCTAAATTATACTTGAAGGATAATCAGACTAAGGATCATTTCTTCATATGGAGTGCATTGGTATTTTTCCCCAACAAATTCTTTTCATTTTCTTTGTTTTCTCTTCTTTTTTCTTTTGTTTTCCTTTTTTTTGTTTGTCCATCATTTTTCAAGAAACTTGAGCACAAAAGGGCTTTGCCCCTGAAATTGCTAGAGGTAGACAAACTTCTTGACTTTTGCCCCCCAACGTGGGGATGATCCTTAGTTAGGGTTCCTTGAAAAAAAATTTTAACATACTCAAATAAAGTAGTAAATGATAATTTTACTTTTTTTTCAAGGATAGAAGAAAGATGGCCAATTTTCATTTCGAACATGAATGCTTTCAATGAAGAACATTTACTAAGAGTAGACTTGTGAATAATTGTAAAGATCATATGTTGCATCATTTTTAAAATTTTTCTCCAAACTTGTCTTTTTATTTAGCAGTCCCAATAATTTTAAATTTAGCAGTCAAACCATCATGAATGGCATCAAATCCTAAATTATCATCATGATTGTTTGAACATTCATTATTCAAAATCAAAAAATAGGTATAAAAAAAAGTATAAAGAGGCCAAAGTAGATAATGATAATTCACACAAAAGAGAAATATCATGAACATGCATCAAACATGTCACTTTATTAAAATGATGAAAAAAAGATGAAATTTAAGTACGTAAAAGAAAATTTTATTCTCAAGAAATCTTAAAATCATAAGCAGTTTCAATCAACCTTCCCAAAATTACACCCTTCAATGATTGGACGATGGGTTACCACTGACATTAGATGCCATGTTTCCATTGGTATCAAAATTTATTAGCCCTTTCTTAATTAGATTCTACACCATATGTTTCAAAAGGATACAATTTTTAGTGGAATGGCTTGCCACCCTAAAATGGTAGTCACAGTGAGTAGCGGAGTCATACCATTTAGGATAAGAAGGTTTAAGTTATTTTACAAGAACGAGAAAAATCAAATGGTTCTTGTAAAGCTCTTAGTACAAATCTATGTAGCCCATAAGAATATGGTCAAATGTAGACTTTTCCCATTTCTGTTATTCACGCACATCACTTGCTGAGGTAGTTAGATGAATGAAGGCCTAGGTGTGGATAAATAAGAAAGTCATGAAGTTGATCAATAAACTAAGACAAAAGCATAACTTGTAAAAGATTGATAGGTAGGCTAGATTGGCTCAGATTAGTTTTTGGATTACTGTTTATTAAACCTCATAGCTTGAGTCTCACTTTTTTTCTTTTTAGGCATCTTTTTAGCAATAAAAGACTCTTTTTCTTCCAATTTATCACTCTTGATTACATTTTTAATGATTTTCTCTGAAATCACCATACTGGTAAAATTCTTAGTTATGTTTCCTATCATTTTTTCATAGTATGATGACTTTAGAGTGCTTACAAATAGCACTGTCATTTTTTCTCCGTTAGGGGAATTTGTACCTAGGCAATGACATTTTGCCATCTTTGGGTATACTTTTTGAAAGATTCAAATGTTTTTTTCTCCATACCTTGTAACGAAAAGTGATCATGAGCTATGTCTATGATATAACGATATTGGTTGATGAAAGATCAAGTTAAATCCTTTCACAACTTAATGCAAGTCCTATCCAACTAGACATACCATATTACAGTAGATTTGGTCAAGCTATTTTGAAACAAATGTATGAGCAATTTCTCATTGCTAGCGTGAGCTACATCTTACGATAATACATTATGATATGTGTAATGGGATACTTGGTACACTAGCATACTTCTTAAATTCTAGTACCTTAAATTTTAGAGGGATCATAACATCTAGAACCAAACAAAGGTTGGTAGTATCCATGGACTTGTAAAAATCAATGCCTTTTACAGCTCGTAATCTTTTTTTAATCATGCTCATAGCTTGATCAGTCTTAGAGTCTTTTGGGTATACAGTCGTCTAAAATTTTACTTCTTTTTTAGTCTCATCCATTTTGGGGGTTTGAATGGGTTTCCCTGCCTTTTCAATGAAGATAGGTTTGGCATAACTCTGAACGTTCCCTTGATTATAATTTAGGAACGTGGTTTATTATTGCTAAAACCTTAGAATGGTTTGGGCCTGATACGGAGTAAAACCTGGAGGATACGATGGCTTAGTATTTTCATGTAAGATGTCTTCTTCTACTATTTTCCTTTTATTTATCTTTTTCAGAACTTTTAGAATCTTACTTAATTTTCTTTCAAGTATTTTCTAGGCTTTTCTATCCTTTTGAGATTACTTGCATTATCTTACTCTATTTTCCTGGCTTTAGCTCGGGTGTAGTACTAATGTTGAGCTTTCTTTTAACCTTAATTTCCCATAATGTGTAAATTTTAAATGATGTCCATGGGACTCTCAAATTATACATGAGAATAAGTACTAAAACAAAATGCTTGAATAAAATAAGGAAAACTTATCACATAGTAATTGTTATCAAAGAAAATATTTATTGAATTAAAAGTTGCTTTCAACCAAATTCAACATTACATCCATGAAAAGTTTAGAACTACTGGGAAAAAAATTTGTAGCTCGTTGATACTGGCTTTGCACTTCATTAAGAAAATCTATCAATTTTTGACTGTGTACTCCCACTGGTGGCACCCTTACTTTTCATTTTTCAATCTCTTCTATCATGTCTTTGGCTTTGTAAACAACCACAATGATTTTGTCTAGCAAAGAATTTAACTCGTTATGTTTTTGCATATGTGTTTCCTTCACTTGCTCACATTTTTCAGTCATGGCCTTCATTTGTACTCTAATTCCCACCATTACTCTGTTTAGTATTCAGATGTGCTTTTGGGCTTCAAAGAGCATTGCATCTCTTTCTTATAGTTTTGCTTATAATTGTCTATTTTCTTGCAATAGTTAGGCCAATTCTTGATTAATGGATGACCTTGTTGTATTAAGGTCAATGCACAAATTCTTCCATCAATCATTTTCTTTCTCTAGTGTTTAGACTTCTTCCTTTAGCCTTTTGTTTGCAACCTTCAATTCTTCAAACTCCCTTTTTAGGCCAATAGAGGACTTGGCTAGGCTTTCCATAGATATAATTGAGATTTTCCTTGTTAAAAATTATTTTGTGGCACGTATTCCTTATGATAAATCAAATAATATGAATGCATGATAAAAGAAAAGGGTTAGTAAAAAAAATACATAAATACAGATATCAACATATAGGGTTAGTATAAAATATACAAAAAGATAATTCATAAGCTTACAAATAAACATCCAATCATAGGTCATATTTAGGACTTTCTAACACAAAGGGGAGGCATGGTTCTTCCTATGGTTGGGCTCTTAAAGTGAACTATGCGTGGTTTGGATTACTTCTAAAAAGTTTTCAAATTGTTCCTTACATCATTGTCCATTACAGTCTAGTAAGGCATCCTAATTCTCGCCTATCATGGGCTACAAACAAAGAGGGTGTAATTTAAGTGGGAGTGTTTCATAGGCCCATTCAAAGACATGAAATCTCACAAAAGCATAGGTACTCTAATCTCTCATAAGTGTAGAGCTTAGGTGGAGAGCTCATATTATACACATGCAAATGAATGACAGATATATAAAGGTGAATAACTAAACAGAATATAAACAATGAAAAGAAAGAAATAGGAAAGAAAAAAAATAATCTCAAATTTATTAAGCAAGACTTGGATAATAAGAAATCATTTACTAGCTTGACTCTTAATTTTTTCAGTGGAGTCTCCAAATTGTTGTAATGTATAGATCTGTGAACCTACCACTAGATATTTATTAGAGGAATCACCACCAATCTTTTTTGTTTGGGTGTGATTGGCCACCTGATTGAATCTATCCTATTTAAAGAGGAGTCTCAAGATTGACTTAGGTATTTTTAAATAATAGCTTCTGATCTACGAAACTAGAGTTTAGTTCAAGAGTACGGTTATGAGTGGGAAAGGTTATAGCACCCCTATAGCACTCATCGAAATGATGGTACCAATTTGATTTTAGATTATCCAAGCCTTGATCATATTTGCAATTTACCAAATTATTTAATATTGAAAATTAGTTTTAAAATTATCCCAATAGTTTGGTAGTAATTTAAGATAATTCTCTCACCTCAAGAGTATTCATAGAGGCTAGTGTCCCACTCTAAAGAGGCTCCATAATCAAATTTATTAATTTATTTTATTCAAAAAAATTAGTAAAGTCTCCTAATAATTTGGTATGACTTACTTTGAAATAGATCTCCTAATAATATAGTGAGACTTTATTGTAAAAAGATTAGGTAAAAATTTTTTAAAGAATTTCATCAAGTCATCTAATAGTTTGATAAGACTTAATTTGAAGTAATCCTCTAATAGTTTAGAGGATAAAAATTATTGTTTTCTTTTTTATTATTTATTTATTTATTTTTATTTTTAATTTTTTAAAAAACTGATTTATCAAATTTTTCAATAGTTTGGTAGATTTCATAAAGATTTAATTCATGAAAAATTCTCCAATAGTTTAGGGAAACTCATGAATTCATTTGAAAAGATTTTTTTATTGTTTATTTAATATTATATTTTTTTTTAAAAAAAAGAAGACTATTTTAAAATATTTTTTTATTTTTGCTTTATTTTCCTGAAAGAAAATATTCTCTCTTTTTTTTTTTATAAAATATTGAATTACTAAATACAAATGAACAAATAAACCAAGCAAAAATAAAGAAAATAAAATGAAAATGAAAAAAAAAAAACTTATGATCAAGTCGGGTCAACACGTGAATCCTTGTTGGGTCACCCGAGTAAATGAGTTCTCCAAAACGGTGTCATTTTGACACCCTATAAAAGTCATTTTTCTTTATTTTTGCTAAGAAGTCCCGCATTTTTTCTCACTCCAAATTAACAAACTCTGACTTCTTTCTAAAAATCCTAAAAACACCCATCAAAAACTTCAATTGAAAACTAGAAAAGCCATCGATTTCTAAAAAAGTCATCCAAAAACTGAAAAACCCATCGATTTCTAGAAAACTGGCTGAAATGTGTTCGAAAAATTCAACCTCTCGCTAAAAAATTCATGTTATTTCAAAAAACCCAAATTGCCTAAAAAAAACCAAAAAATTTTCTAGATTTACCTAGATTTTTTCAGATCTCTCCAAAAATCTTTTATAACCTTAAACTTAACTCCAAAAACCTAAATCCAAGCCAGAAACTTCAAATTAAACCCAAAATTCTAAAATCAAAATCCCAGAAATTCCTACTGCCTAGAAAACACCCAATTCATCCTTTTTTTTTTAATTAATCATATCCCCTCTAAAATCTACCATGTGTTGTTCTGTCAAATAGTGTTCAATTTATAAGCCTCCCTGGGATAGATTTTAAGAAACGGACAGAATGAATCCCAAGCTTGAACCTGGGATTGGATTCTACCCAAGCCTTAAATTAAGTCTAGGTTCTTTGCTGATTGATCCGAAAATCCTTTGATTATGAATTAAAGCCTTTGACTATTAGAGATTGGATTCCTTTGATTCAAGAAATTCAGTTCTTCAGTTACCTTAATCGATCAATAGTTAAAAAGAAAGGAAAAAAATAAAAAAATAAGAAAATATAATACCAAATAATAATAATAATAATAATAATAATAATGATGATGATGATGATAATAGTAACAGTATAAAATATAATACAATATTATACTATAGTACTAATAAAAATAACATAAAATATAAAATAATAATAATATAATATAATATAAAAATAACATTAATAATGAAAATCGATTCGATTGAAACCTGATATAGATAGATGTCTATACCCATGAATAATGAAAAGCTTTGAAAAATTCAAGAAGATAAACCCTAATCTAAGGATTTATTTTAAAGTTTGAGCATTTCATTCTTTCCTAGAAGTTTTGAGCCTATCATAGTCAGTCTTGACATTTCTTAAAATGCTTCATATTTAGAACCTAAGGGAGTGCTAAAATGAATTGTACTTTAAAAAGAATCATTTCTCAAATTTAAATTTTCATTTGTGAGCCTAGATGAAGAAACATTGATAACTGAAATCTTTATATGCCAACCCATTTCATCTTTTTGGAAAAACCAAGATTTAACTACTTCATTTTAGGTAGTAATCACTAGCTTTGAAGTGATCTAAATGTCATATGTTGATACATTTTAGCCATGAAAAAAGTGATATGTGGGATTTTTTTGGGGGCAATTGGCTGCCATTCTTTTGGAAGTTTATGAAAATTTTCAAATTTGAAGTGTTATATATATGAATTTTGATGGATAGGAGAAAAATGAAAAGACTAACTTTTCTAGGGCAACAAAAATGCTTTGTTTTGATAATTGTTTTTGCACTATTTGGTATATGTAGAAGTCCTTATTTTCGTAATTGCATTTGCATAATGGTTTGGATATTTGTGTGCATCATTTGGGGATTTTGCAAGTTTCATAATTGATTGGACCATGCATCTTCATTATTTGGTGAATATTTAATCTATTGTTTTGAATATTGCACTTGTATCATTATTTGTTTCTACCATGCATTTGTGTTATTTAGTAAGTATCTAAATCATTATAAAACAATGCATTTGCATCATGGTTGGGGCATACATTTGTATCATGTAGTGAATATTTGAATCATGGTATGGCATTTCCATTGTTGTTTAGGACATACATTTGCATTATTTAGAAGGCGTTATATCATGGCATTTATTGCATATAAGATTTTAACTTTGTTGGGAGAAAATTTTTAACTTTTGAATCCTTGAATGAGGAAGATCTTTCATGATGAAATTTTATTTTGACAAGGAAAACTTTCCAAACTTTTAAAGTTATAAAGCTTTTCAAATGAGAATAATTCAAATTTTGGACGTGAAACCATAAAATTTTTTGAATAAGAATCTTTGGATGTGAAGCCATAAAATTTTGAAAAAAAACCTTCGAAACTTTGAATGTGAATCTCTAATTTTCAAATGTGAATCTTCAAAACTTTGAATATGAATCTCTAATTTTTCAAATTTGAGTCTTTGAAACTTTGGATGTGAGTCTCTAAAAATTTTCTAAGGTGAATCTTTAAAATTTTGGATGGGAATTCCTAAAATTTTTTGCATAAAAATCTTTGAAATTTTAGTTGTGAAATGTTAAAGTTTTTCAATGTGAATTTTTGAAATTTTCGATGTGAATCTCTAAGTTTTTAGAATAAAAATCTTTAACTTTTGAAAGTGAATTTCAAAAATTTTTTGAATATAAATTTTGGATGTGAATTCTTAAATTTTTCAAATAAAAATCTTTAACTTTTGGGTGTGAATCTTTAAAATTTTTTAATGAGAATCTTTGAATTCTAAAGGTGAGCTTTGAAATTTTTGATGTGAATCCATAAACTTTTTTATATAAAACTTTAAATCTTTTGAATGTGAATCTTTGAATATTGTCTGTGAATTACAGTTTGTGAATCTTTACAATGATCAAAATTCTTATGAAACAGAAACTCTTAGATTTCTTGCAAACCTTAAATTCTTGCAATTTTAAGGTTATTGCAAATCTAAAGTTCTTGCCTGAAATTCTTATGAATCTAAATGTTTACGAATCTTTGAACTCTTAAAAATTGAAGTTCTTGCAAATTTAAAAATCTTACGAATCTGAAAATCTAACAAATATTTGAAGTTTTCTGACAAACCTTTGAATTTTCAAATAGTGAATCTTTGGATTTCAAGTTGAAAGTTTTTAGTTTTTTAGACTCGAACAAAATGGACGAGGAGACCATTTTTTTCAATTTTAAAATTGTGAAAGCCTCTATTTTAGAATATCTTTTTTCTTGAAAACATCCAAAGATGATCTCTAAATCCTTCGAGTAAGATTCATAAGTTTTCTAAGTTGAATCTATTTTAGAATTAAGATTTGTAAGACCTTCGAGTGTAATCTCTATGTCATTTGGGAAAGATTTGTAAGTCTTTTAAGTTGAATCTGTTTTAGAGTCAAGATTTGTAAAACCTCTTAGCATAATCTCTAAGTCTTTTGGGCAAAATTTGTATATCTTACAAGCTGAATATATTTTAGAGTCAAGATTTGTAAAACCTCCAAGTGTAATCTCTAAGTTTTTTGGATAAGATTCGTAAGTCTTTTGAGCTAAATCTATTTAGAATCAAGATTTGTAAGACCTTTGGGCGTAATCTCTAATACCTTCAGGCATAGTCTGCAAGTCCTTCAGGTATGATCTATAAGACCTTTGGGCAAGATCTTTTAAAACATTCAAATCCCTTTTTTAAAGTTGTGTAACATTTACTTAAAGGATCACTTTCCAATGAATGATTTGTAGGACCTCCGAGCTAAATCTTCAAGTTCTTTGGATGCGATCTATAAAACCTTTGGGCATGATTGTTAAAACATTCGAGTGTTCTATTTTTTTTTAAAAAAAAAAGTTGTATGCCTTCATTTTCAAAAAGCCTTTTAAAAAAAAAAGTTGAATAATTTGAGCCTGGATGTAATGGGTATCTATATCTTTACACAATTCCTATTTCATAAAAACTATGTAAAGAATGGTAGCTATAGACACCCTATTTAGTCCAAGGCTCAAACCAACTGTGTCTGATTCGATCCAAGCCCAACTGTCCAATTTCTTACATTTTTTATATTTTGTTTATCTTATTTATTTATTTATCATTTTTTACGTTTTAATCTTTTATTTATCTGGTTTCAAATTTTTATCATAAATTATGTCAATAAAATTTGTGGAGTTATTTCAACACTAATCAAAGATGATCTCAGTAATTAAAACTATAACATGATCTCTTCAAATCTTAAATGAAGGTTGAAAAGAAATCAAATTAGGGAATTAAAGTCATATTTCATTTGAAAATTTTAAAGGATTCTAAAAATCAAGGAAAATCGAGACAATTCCAAAAATTAATTAAATTGGTTTTAAAGAGAATAAAAAAAAATCAATTTAGAGCATATTCAAATCTGCAGTCCTTTGCATTCAATGCAAATCCTTAAAATTCCTAATAGAATGCCTTATATAAACACCAATCCACCACACACAAAAAAAAAGGGGGGAACCCATTAGGAAATTGATGAGTAGAAATCTATACTCAATTCTTTGGTTAGAATTAGTGGCAGAGCTCTTTGGTTGGAATTGGTGACTATTTACCACCACAGATCAAAGGATACTTCCACCTAGGTGCGTCTCCATCTATTAAGGTAATTTTCATATTTTGTTTATTTCTATATTTATTGATATTTCACTTTTTTATGTACGTTTAAAATAAAATTTAAAGATTGTGAGTTTTAAATTATGAATTTTTTATTTCATGAGTTTAGAAATTTTAAATTATGAATTCTACCAAACTATTTGAAAATTCATAATGAATTTTTGAAAAAAAATAATAATAAAATTTTCAATCCTACCAAACTACTAAAAGATTTAAATCTTAAATTAAGTTTTAGCAAACTATTGAAGGACTTAATGAATTTTTAAAAAACAATAATAATAAAGTTTTTAATCTTACCAAACTATTAGAGGATTTAAATCTTGAATTAAATCTTATCAAAATGTTGAAAGACTTAATGAATTTTTTGTAAAAAAATAATAATAAAATTTTCAATCGTACCAAACTTTTGGAGGATTTAAATATTGAATTAGATCTTATCAACTTATTGGAAGGTTTAATGAATTTTCTTAAAATAAATTCCATACATAATTTTACAATAAAATCTCATCAAACTAGTAAGAGATCTACATAAAAGTAAATCTTACTAAACTATTGAAAGATTTTATTGATTATTTCTTTAAATAAAATTTAAATGAATCTTATGACGAAGCCTTTACAGAGTGGAACAGTAATCTCCATGAATACTTCTAAGGTGAGAAAATTATCTTAAATTACTACCAAACTATTAGAGTAATTTTATAATTAATTTTCAATAATTAAATTATTTGACAAATTATAAAGATATTTTTAGGCTTGGATAACTTGAAATCAAACTGGCATCATCCTTTAGATGGGAGCTATGAAGGTATTATAACCTTTCTTATGTGTAATCGTATTCCTAAACTTAAATCTAGTTTCGTAGACTAAAATCTACTATTTAAAGATACCTGAGTCAAGCTTGAGATTTCTCTTTAAAATAGGACAAATTTAGTTAGGTGGCCAATCATGCCTAAATAAAAAAAAAATTTGTAACGACTTTTTTAATCTATATTGAATGGTAGGTCCATAGATGTTATGACAGTTTAGTGACTCCACTGGGGACTCCAAAAGTCAAGTTAGTAAATAATTTCATGTTATTCAAGCCCAACTTAATAAATTTAAAAATTATTTTGTTATTTTTCTTCTTGTCTATATTTTATTTATTTACTTATTTATCCTATCTATCATTAACTTGCATATGTATAACATGAGCTCTAACCCGATTTTTTTCTTTTAGGAGGAAGTAAAGTAGTTATGCCTTCATGAGATTTTATGACTTCACATGGGCTAGCAAAACACTCCCACTCAAATTAAACCATTTCTGCTTGTAAACTATAATGGTTAAGAATTGGAGTGTCTTACTAGTCCACGAAAGACAATGTGTGAAGAACAATTTAGGAACATGTAGAGTCGATCCTAAACCACATATAGTAAGCCATAATACCTATAAGTAAAGCTATGTCTTTCCCTTTTTGTAAAAATAATCTAAATTAGGTCACATATCTTTTGAGTTATGCATCAACTTGTTTTGTTTTGTTTTCTTTCTTTATATTCGATGCTAACTTTGTTCTTGTTTGCTGTTTCCTTTTGCATGAATCATGTTAACATTAATAAGTTCTCATTTAATCATTTATTTATTTGTTTGTTTGCCTGTTTATTTTCATTCATTTAATGCATCTCACTCATTCATAAATCATCATCATTCATTCATTATGTCATTATATAATAAAAATCTTTTGCTCATCTAGGGTAGCAATTCAAAAGAGATGGAAGATCAATCACAAGCATGGATCCAAGCTTTGAAACTCAACCAAGAAGAATTTAGGCATGACCTATAAGAAATAAAAATGCAACTTACCAAGCTAGTAGAAAGGGTAAAAAATCTTGAAGCGGCCCATTCTCAAGAATTCTCATCAACTCCAATTCGTATGTGCATTAAACAACCACTTTGTCAAGGTAAAAAAGCCTCTCCCAATATTGATATCAGTCTAAGTCATGCCAATGTATCCAATGGCCCAAGAAAAGACCAAGTTAGAGAAGAAACAAATGAGATAAGGCCTTTTAACCTTGCGCTGACTCCGTATATTAGCTCATACCCAAATCCCCAATCAATTATTCCTAAACAACTTCTTTTGGCATCCCAAACAAGACATGTTCCTATTCAACCTCCATAGATTGGCCCATACCCATATACTTTCTCGATTATGAATTATGCTTTTCAAAACCTTGGTGCTTATCAACATATCCAACAGCTAAGTTTTTTGATGAATCCTTGGGCATATGCACTTAGTTTTACTTTAAGACATGCACTTCTAAGTCAAACAACTACTCAACCCAAAAAATCATTGAGTAAAAATAAAGAAAGAGCCCTCGTTGATCCAATCCCTATGATTACACTAAATTATTCCCACTATTCATCGAAAAGTACCTAATTACACCAGTTCTTCTAAAGCCACTAAAACCTTTGTATCCTAAATGGTTTGATGCTGAGGCTCGATATGATTATCATTTTGAGAATACAGGCCATTCGATAAAAAATTGCCTTGCTTTCAAACGTAAGGTGCAAAATTTAATCAGAGCTGATGCATTGAGTTTTAGGGATAAAGAAGAGCCCAAGATTGTTAAAAAGTTATCACCTAATCATAGCGATCGAAAAACTTATCCATGGTAGTACCAGGATCTTGAAGTTGAAGAATAGAATCATGCAATAGATTTTAGGATTTTTTTAAAAAAAATGTTTTTAGGTGTTCTTATAAGAATAATTTTTAATTTTTAATTAAAGATTTTTTTTTCTTGTTATGTGATGGCACTCAATGAATGTAAACATCCATTCATTTATATATAATTTTTTCTCTTTTTGTATAAATTTGTAGTAGATATTATGCTAATTCTTAATTGTAGTAGTAAAGGTTCAAGAGCCTAATCATCAAGGTAATCCACTTGCCATTCATGGGGCTAGAACAATATAGCCAAATTGAGAAATTTAAGAAAACTCAAGATAAAATAAGAGGAAATCTAGCCTAGATAATGGAAATGCTAAAAATTTTAAATAGAGAGAAAGAAATGGAGGAAGTCCATGTACAAGCATCTCAAAGGATACAATCATAACAAGCACCACTTTTTGGGGCATACTTTTATCTTGAAATACATTCAGTAACTACATAAAGACCACTTCAAAGATACATTATTCTTGGTGGAGATAAATTTGATGCAACCTAAGTCCCTGATGATCTTAAAGAGTTAAAAAGATTGAAAAAAATTCATTTGAAGCAACAGAAGACTCAAATGCTCAAAAGATGATGGATCTTAAAGGAGAGGCTTCGGGCTATCAAGGGAATAGATTTCTATGGATCTATGGATGCATTGGAGCTTTGTTTGGTGCCAAATGTGATTGTCTCACCCAAGTTCAAGGTCTCAAAATTTGAGAAATATGATGAGATTAAGTGCCCAATGATCCATGTTACTATGTATTATAGAAATATGGTTGTCCATGCCCATGATGACAAACTCTTGATTCATTTATTCCAAAATAGTCTCACAGGGTCTGCTGCTAGGTGATATGCTCAGTTGGATAGAACTCGAATCATTTCGTGGAAAAAATGGCTAGAGCATTCACAACTCAACATAAACAAATTATGGAGTTAGCCCCAAATCAATTGTCTTTACAAAGTATGAAGAAAAAAATGTCAAGAGCTTTAGAGAATATGCCCAAAGGTGAAGTGATACTGTTACCCAGGTTCAACCTCATTTAATAGAAGAAAAACTATAGTCTTGTTTGTCAACACTCTTAAAGTTCCATTCTATGAAAGGATGATAAAAAATGAAACAAAAAATTTTATTGATCTAGTTATATCAAGGGAGATAATAAAGAATGCCATAAAAATTGAAAGCTTAAGGAGAATGATATGGCTAGTATAAAAGAAGGGGGTGCACAGAGAATGGAAAGAGAAGATATTCAAGCTTTTAATTATAAAGAGAAATAGGTTGAAAGTTTTACCCCTTACTTGATGTTCCAATCTTACTCCTCTAACATAAGTAATTTTTCTCAGAATCCTTATTTTTACTAGTCAATCCAACAATTAGTTCCTCTCATAAGTCCATATTCCTAGTCTACTGCTTGACCCTTAAGCAATCAATGAAGATCAAAAAACATATTGGAAAAAATCCCAATTCCAATTTTTTATCTTCTGCCTCTGCTAGTAAAGTACTAGTACCTTACCCCAATAACTTTGAAAGCAATTCCAAATCCATTAGCCAAGATTTATGATCTAAATGATAAATGTGATTATCACATGGGGCAATTGGACACTCGACTGAAAAATGCAGGCAGTCACACTTTGACCCAAGAACTTTTTAAGCAATGGAAAGTTCCTTTATCATAGGTTGATTGTTCTTTGTATTTTGATTTCTCGAACATGAAGTCAATGGTTTCTAATAAGTTTGGATTCCTACAAATGCATGTGAAAAAAATCTTAAAAGAAAATTTTTAGTGATTACTATTTGATCATCCTAAGCCATTGTCCTGAACATTTTATTCTTTTTAATTGAAAACTTAAAAACCTTGAGAATTTTTAAGAATGAAAGTTATAGAACCTCACCTCATTTGACCATGATGAGCCTTAAAAATTATTGATCTTTATTTGGGCTATAGGCAATGTGATGGTCAATTAATTTGTAAATATTTTAAGGCACTTTCCTAAGTTTTTTAGATTTTAGTGATTTAATAAATGTCAAAGTTATTTCAAACACTTCACCACCTAAATTTCTTGAGCCATATTTTCTCAATTTGTTTACTATTTTGACTTATCTTACATTCATATTTTTTTTCAATCTTTCACCAAACGATCCTATGTACTCATTTTAGGGTAAATTTATTAAAAAAGCCAAATTTACTTGATGTCCAAAATAACCCTTTTGATCATTCTGATCGATAAACATTCAGATGGCATTGTTATCAAAATGCATGAGTTGCAAAAAAAAAAAAAGTTGATTGTAACATCATGCACATATTCAAAGAATTCCAAGATCAAAGAAAAAATCTACTCCTGAAAATTGCTTTTTAATAAAGGTATCTATATATGATATGATAAATGGCCATCTTTTATATTCCTTTCACAATAAGAAAATATCCATTTGTTACCTCTTTTGAGCCTATCAAATTCTTTTTAAAGAAACTCAAACCAAGGATCACCCTTTATATTATGGGGCAAGAATGTAAGCGCATTTATTTGATACAGTATTGATCCAAAGTTAAAGACAAGGAAAGAATGCCCATAGTCAAAAGGCAAGCTTCAAAATTTTGGTAATTTGTCAAGATGTGGAAATATGAAGAAAAAAGAAAAAAAGAAAAGAAAAAAAGAACAAAAGAAATGAAAGAAAAAAGATGAAAATGTATGTTCTGAAAAGTGAAAAAGACAAATGTCCTTGAGAAGAAAATTGATCTTTTGTTTGATTACCCTTAAACATATTTTCGGGCCATTAATCCTTTCTTTCAGAACCCTAAACCTCGACCCACATTACATCCTTTTAAAAGTCTATTTTGATAAAGCATGGATATCTAAATTGAAAAGTTTTTCTTTAAGAAATCACCATCATTTTTGGATTTTGGATGAATTTTGAGTTTTCAAATGCATGATGGAATAGAAAAAAAAATAGGAAAAAGAAAGAATAATACTGAATGAAGCTCAAGGGTGAAACCTTGAAAATGCAGTCAAAAGCAAGTTTGAAAGCTACTCAAGCAAGTTTATTAGAGAATGTGATTTTGAAGGAACCCGTGAACAATGAAGACCTTTGAAAATTTCAAAAAGATAAACCAATCTAAAGATTTGCTTTAAAGTTTGAGCATTTCTTTTTTTCTTTCTTAGAAATTTTGAGCCTATCATAATCAGTCTTGATATTTGTTAAAATGCTTCATATCAAAAACCTAAAGGAGTGTCAAATGAATTGTGCTTTAAAAAGAATCATTTCTCAAATTTAAACTTTCATTTATGGGCCTAGATGAAGAAATATTGATAATTGAAATCTTAATATGCCAAGCCATTTCATCTTTTTGGAAAAACGAAGATTCAACTAATTCATTTTCGATAGTAATCACCAACTTTTAAGAGATTTAAATGTGATATGTTGATACATTTTGGTCAAAGTGATATGTAGGGTTAATCATTTTGGAAAAACCAAGATTCAGCTAATTCATTTTGGGTAGTAGTAATCACCAACTTTCAAAAAATCTAAATGTCATATGTTGATACATTTTAGTCATGGAAAAGTGATGTGGTGTATTTTTAGGGGCAATTAGTTGCCATTCTTTTGGGAGTTTTTGAACATTTTCAAATTTGAAGTGTTATATATATATATATATATATATATATGAATTTTGATGGATGGGAGAAAAATGATTTTCAAATCAATATGAAAATAGTGACATTTCTAGGACAACAAAAATGCTTTGTTTTGATAATTATTTTTGCATTATTTGGTGCAAGTCCTTATTTTGATAATTTCATCTGCATAATGGCTTGGATATGTGTGTGCATCATTTGAGGAATTTGTAAGTTGCATAATTGATTGGTCCATGCATTTGTATTATTTGGTGAATATTTAATCCATTGTTTTGAATATTGCATTTGTATCATTGTTTGTTTCTACCATGCAATTGTGTTATTTGGTGAGTATCTAAATCATCATGTGAACAATGCATTTTTATCATGGTTGGGGTTGACATTCGCATCATGTAGTGAATATTTGAATCATGGTATGGCATATGCATTGTTGTTTAGGACATGCATTTGCATCATTTAGAAGGCATTATATCATGGTATTTATTACATACAAGATTTTAACTATGTTGGGAAAAAATATTTAACTTTTGAATCCTTGAAAAAGGAAGATCTTTTATGATGAAATTTTATTTTGACCAGGAAAACTTTGCAAACTATTAAAGTTATAAAGCCTTTGTTTAAAGGAGTTTTTTAAATGAGAATCTTTGAAATTTTTTATTTAAAACCCTAAATTTTTTTTGAATGAGAATCTTTGGATGTGAAGCCATAAAATTTTGAAAAATAACCTTTGAAACTTTGAATGTGAATCTTTAATTTTTTTTTTAATGTGAATCTCTAATTTTTTTAAATGTGAGTCTTTGAAACTTTGGATGTGAATCTCTAAAAATTTTCGAAGGTAAATCTTTGAAATTTTGGATGAAAATTCCTAAAATTTTTCAAATGTGAATCTTTGAAATTTTGGATGTGAAACCTTGAAATTTTTTGGATAAGAATCTTTGAAATTTTGGTTGTGAAATGTTAAAGTTTTTTAATGTGAATTTTTTAAAATTTTCAATGTGAATTTCAAAGTTTTTAGAATAAAAATCTTTAACTTTTGAATGTAAATCTCTAAATTTTTTAAATATAAATTTCGGATGTGAATCTTTAAAGTTTTTGAATGAAAATCTTTAACTTTTAGGTATAAATCTCTAAAATTTTTTAATAAGAATCTTTGAATTCTGGAGGTGATCCTTAAAATTTTTTATGTGAATCCTTGAATTTTTTATATGAACCTTTAAATCTTTTGAATGCTAATCTTTGAATATTGTTTGTGAATTACAATTTGCAAATGTTTACAATGATGAAAATTTTTGCAAAACAGAAACTCTTACAAATATGAAGTTCTTGCAAATCTGAAGTTTTTACAAACCTTAAATTCTTGCAAACTTGAAACTCTTGCAAATCTGAAGTTCTTGCGAATTTGAAACTCTTACAAATCTAAAGTTCTTGACTTAAATTCTTGCAAATCTTCCACTCTTGTGAATCTGAAAGTCTTGCAAATCTTTAAACTCTTATGAACTTAAAGTTCTTGTGAATCTGAAAATCTTACAAATCTAAAACTTTTACGAATCTGAAAGTAGGATGAATCTTTGAAATTTTGTGACAAACCCTTCAATTTCCAAATTGTGAATCTTTGGATTTCTAAGTTGAAAGTTTTCAATTTTTCTAGACTTGAACAAAATGGACGAAGAGAACATTTTTCCAATTTTAAAATTGTGAAAACCTCTATTTTAGAAGACTGTTTTTCTCAAAGACATCTAAAGATGATCTTTAAATCATTTGGGCAAGATTCGTAAATCTTTTGAGCTGAATCTATTTTAGAGATTTATAAGATTTTCGAGCATAATCTCTAAACTCCTTAGGTAAAATTTGTAATCTTTCAAGCTAAATCTGTTTTAAAGTTAAGATTGGTAAGACCTTCGAACATAATCTCTAAGTCCTTCAGGCAAGGTTCATAAGTCTTACAAGCTAAATCTATTTTAAAGTTGAGATTTGTAAGACCTCCAGGTGTAATCTCTAAGTTTTTCGGGCAAGATTCATAAGTCTTCTGAGCTGAATCTATTTTAGAGTCGAGATTTGTAAAACCTCTAAGCATAATCTCTAATACTTTCAGACATAGTCTCTAAGTCTTCCGAGTATAATCTATAAGACCTCCGGGCATGATCTTTTAAAACATTCAAATCCCTTTTTTAAAGTTGTGTAACCTTTGTTTAAAGGAGCATTTTTAAATGAATGATTTGTAAAACCTCTAGGCTTAATCTTCAAGTTCTTTGGATGCGATCTATAAGACCTCCGAACATGATTGTCAAAACCTTCAGGTGTTGCCTTTTAAAAAAAAAAAAAAGTTATGTGCCTTCATTTTCTAAGAGCCTTTTGAAAAAAAAAAAAAAGTTGAATAATTTAGGTTTCGACATAATGGGTGTCTATATCTTTACACAATTCCTGTTTCACAGAAATTGTGCAAAGAGGGGCAGCTATAGACATCCTATTTAATCCGGGGCTTAAACCAATTGCATCCAGATCCAACCCAAGGCCAATTGTCCAATTTCTTACATTTTTTTATATCTTATTTGTCTTATTTATTTATTTATTTATCTTTTTTTATGTTTTAGTCTTTTATTTATCTGGCTTTAAATTTTTATCATAAATCATGTCAATGAAATTTGTAGAGTAATTTGAACACTAATCAAGGATGATCTCAACAATTAAAACTATAACATAATCTCTTCAAATATTAAAAGAGGATTGAAAAGAAATCAAATCAAGGAATCAAAATTAGATTTAATTTGGGAAATTTTGAGGGATTCTGAAAATTAAGAAAAATTGAGATAATTTCATAAATTAATTAAATCGATTTTAAAAAGAATAAAAAAAAAATCAATTCAGTGCATAATCAAATTTGCAATCATTTTCATTCAATGCAAATCCTTAAGTGTGTCTCCATCTATTAAGGTAATTTTCATATTTTGTTTATTTATATATTTATTGATATTTTACTTTTTTTTATGTATGTTTAAAATAAAATTTAAATATTATGAGTTTTAAATTATGAATTTTTTTATCTCATGGGTTTAGAAATTTTAAATTATGAATTCTACAAAACTATTTGAGAATTTCATAATGAAGTTTTTGAAAAAAAATAATAAAATTTTCAATTTTATCAAACTTTTAGAGGATTTAAATATTGAATTAGGTTTTATCAAACTATTAGAGAGTTTAATGAATTTTTTAAAATAATAATAATAAAATGTTTAATTCTATCAAACTATTGGAAGATTTAAATCTTGAATTAAATCTTATCAAAATATTGAAGGACTTAATGAATTTTTAAAAAAAAATAATAAAATTTTCAATCCTATTAAACTTTTGGAGGATTTAAATATTGAATTAGATCTTATCAAACTATTTGAAAGTTTAATGAATTTTCTTAAAATAAATTTCATACAGAATTTTACAATAAAATCTCATCAAACTATTGGAAGATCTGTATCAAAATAAATCTTACCAAACTATTGAAAAATATTATTTATTATTTCTTTAAATAAAATTTAAATCAATCCGATGACAGAGTCTTTTCAAAGTGGGATAATAGTCTCCATGAATACTCCTAGGGTAAGGAAATTATCTTAACTTACTACCAAACTATTAAAGTAATTTTAAGATTAATTTTTAATAATTAAATTATTTAATAAATTATAAAGATGTTTTTAGGCTCGGATAACTTGAAATCTAAATAGTACCATTCTTTGGATCTACGCTGTTAGGATACTATAATCTTTCTCAGGCATAATCATACTCCTGAACTTAAATTTAGTTTTATAGAATAGAATTTACCATTTAAAGATACCTAAGTAAAGTTTGAAATTTCTCTTTAAAATTGGATAAATTTAATTAAGTGATCAATCACTTCTAAAAAAAATATTGATAGCAACTCATTTAATCTATATTTAATGATAAGTCCATGAATATATGACACTCGTTTTATAACCAAGTATTCTTGTTCTCTACCAAGTCGTCTCTAGACCCCCTGTCTCCGAAAATGGATCCCCCTTTGTTGCCATCCAAGTTTTGGTCCTTCATGATCATAAGCTTGATCCTGATTCTTACCCCACAATCTGTGTTTGCCGATGATGGGAATATTTCGAGCTGCAGTGCACGATTCTCCTGTGGAAACATTCAGAATATCGGTTATCCTTTCTGGGGATTAGATCGGCCAGAAAGTTGTGGCTACCCTGGCTTCAGGCTGAATTGCAGTCAAAATATTTCAAAGATTACAATCAATTCAGCTACTTACAAAGTCCTGAATATATATAATTCTACACAAGTCCTTCAAGTAGCTAGAGTTGGTTATTCTGACAGTATTTGTCCAACTTATCTCATCAACTCCACTTTTACTACCAGTCCCTTTGAAAACAACAGGGATACTCTAGATATAAGGCTGTATTATGGTTGTCAGCCCCTTAAAGTTCCACGTCTAGAAAATCTTCTGGGGATTTCACGTCAATTTAAATGCAAAATAAACACAACAAATGTCACAGGTTATTATGTGACAAGGAATATCACAGAAACGTACTTTGGGAGCTTTGCCACTTTAATAAGCACATCCTTAGCGTCTTGCAACAACAGTGTCATTATTCCAGTCCTGTATTCAGAAGTTCAGTTGTTGGAGGTAAATCGAGATTCAGATACTCTGCAAGAAGCGCTTAAAGCTGGTTTTGTGCTTCACTGGTCTGCAAACGATACTTTCTGTAACCCATGTCTGTACTCTGGTGGGCAGTGTGGGCACAACCTCAACTCGGGTGGATTTGTATGTTACTGTTCAGATGGATCTCATCCCGACGTTTGTCCCTCAAGCTCCCCAGGTACATCTTCCTTCTTATACGTTATGCCTGTTAAAATCTCTTGCTTCTTAAGTCGTAGGATGTTATTTCAAGGAGTCATTTACTAGCTTTTAGTCTAATTCCAGGCTAGAAATTGGAAAACAAATTTGATTAGGATATCGATCTTCTTTCATTCGACCAAATATTTAAGTTTTTGGGTCGATATAGTATTTGTTCCGATTCTATGTTCATTAAGCAGGGATGATAGCTAGACTTTAGTAATATTAAGTTGTTCATTAGCCCGCCATGATAGGAAAAAAGGACGAACCTCCCTCCTGTTTCAAGTATTGACTCGTTCCCGGCTGGAACTTGGGAATTGGGATGGATTTTTATTCATTTCTTCACCAGTAGTGCCGAGTCCACCGATAACCGAATTGGTCCAAATTTCACAAGACCGAAACTATATATGGAGAAATTTTTTGATCAATTATAAAGTGACACTTTTCCTTTGAAAATTTTCATTTAGCTATATTTAGTTATGAATTAAATTTTTAATTTGTTGCTAAATAAAGGAATTGAAGATTTATCAAAATCACTAGTGGCAAATCAAGATGAAACATGTTTCTTCAATCAAATTTCAAAGACTCATAATCCAAATTAATCAGAATTTTCTTACAAATCATCAATTTTTATTTTTAGATAAATCAAAATAATTTAGAGATAATACATGCATCATCAAATCAAATTTCATCTATCAGTCATTTTTTTTTTATTTCTAATTAAATTAAAAAATTTAAAGATAAAATAAGTATCTCCTATCAATATAAATATAGAGCTCCTCTAAGCAATTTGACACATAATTTTTTAAAAAAGAAATCTTAAGAAAAAAGTGAAAAAAGAATATTTGAATAAATAAAGTCTCCGAATTCTCACAAGTTTAAGAATAAAGATTAAGAACACAATTAGGAAAAATAAAACATGAAGACAAATGGGAAAGATAAGATATGAACAATCAAAATCTCTAGAAGTCTTACAAGTTTAAGAATGAAGATTAAGAACATAACTAAAGAAAAGAAAACCAAAAGACAAATGGTGTAGAAAAGATTTGAAAAATCAAAACCTCCAAAGTTCTAACAAATAAATTCCATAAAACAATTGGGGGAAGAGAAGATTTGAAAAATCAAAGTCTCTAAAGCTACCACAACTTCAAGAAGGAAGATCTGAAGAACAAAGTCTCAAGAGTTCTAACAAACAAATTAAATAAGATAACTGAGTGAAGAGAATATCTGAATAATCAAAGTCTATAGAAATCAAACAAACAAATTCAAGAAAACAATCGGGGGAAGTGAAGATCAAAAGAACCAAAGTCTTTAGAGTTCCCGTAAGTTAAAGAATGAAAATCTAAAGAACAAACTCTTTAGAATTTCAACAAACAAATCCAAGTAGAAAGATCTAAAGATTAAAGCCTGAAGATCTAAAAAAATCCGTAAATTGATATCAAATTCTAAAAATCCCTAAATTAAGACCAAATTTTAAAAATCTCTAAATTGGGATTAAGTTCCAAGAATCCCTAAATTGGGATCAAATTTCAAGAACTTTAAATTGGGATGAAATATCAAAAATCATTCAATTAAAACCAAATTTCAAGAATCCTTAAATTGGGACTAAGTTCCAAGATTTTTAAGACTTCTTAAATTTTGGGATTAAATTTTAAGAATTTCAAGGATTCCTAAATTATGGGTTCAAATTTTTTCAATTTAAGAATAAGTTATAAAGATCCTTGCAATGAATTTCTACTAAAAGAAAGAATCAGAAGATTTTTGTTTGTTTTAAGAATTTCCAAAGTTTGTAATTTCAAGTTTGATAAACAAAATTATTATTTGTCTCTAATTTTTCCTATCTTATTTTTTACTTAAAATTTGTGTGTACAAATTTCTAGCAAGTTGGTGGGACAATTTTTGCCTTTCATTTTTTTTTCTTCAAAGTTCAAGTTTTCAAGCCACAATCGCACAAAAAAAAAAAAAAAAACTATGCTAACAAGCAAGCCTTAAGCCTATTCAAGCAAATCATGCAGTCTTCTCTAAATCATAATCAAGCACTTAAGTTCATGTTGATCCTTATGACACTAAAAGAAAGACAAAAGTTCTTGAGAAAAAAATGCATGCTTGAACTCTTTCAATGCCTAACCAAAATACACTCTAGGATACTTTCTTCAAATCAAGGTTTAAAAGAATCTTCTATTAGGCAACTTACTTCTTCTTATTGATCAAGTGTAAGTCGTTGATTATCATTTAAAGAACAAAATAACAAATCAAGCAACATTTATGTTTCATCATCTTCTTATAAAGAAAATTTTGGGTTAGTGACTATTATGACAACTAGCACAACTTTTTTGGAAAAACAAGTTGCATATTTTGTAAAATTTGTGGAATCCCTTGCATCAAGCAGTAATGAAAAAGATAACTAGATTACCTTCATAATGGATAAGATTAATAATCTTAATGTAAATCAACCAATAACTTGATATGAACAAATCATCACTTAGTCCTTCAAGATGATGATGGGAATTCCAGCATGTAAGTTGCCAAAGATTCTCAACAAAAGCTCAACAAAGTGATAATTGCTAGACAATTTAAAAATCTTATGAAAGAAGCAAGTAAGGATAAAATTGATAGTGTCACTCAACCTTCATACACATATGATGAGTCATATTTTTAAAGGATTGATCATTTAACCTCTAAAGTTTCAAAAGTTTGATGATAAAGAAAATCTATGCCAACATGTTGCTCACATTGTGAAAACTTGCAATAATGCTAGCACTAATGGAGATATTCTAGTGAAGTAATTTGTTTGCTCTATAAAAGGCGATGCCTTGCCTTTGATTAATACATAAATTTTGAGCCTGGGACAATCAACAACTAGAAACAACTTTAGCAAGAATTTATCATTCAATTTTATAGTACTCACTGCATAGTTAGCATGATTAAGCTCACAAGCTCACAACAATCAAAAGACGAACCTATCATTGATTATATCTATATAGATGAAAAAAATTTGAGCCTTAATTACAAAGAATGATTATCTAAGTCTTCTACCCTTGATATCTTTTAATGTGTCAATCCTAAGACTTTTGAAGGTGCACATGATATAGAGCTAAGTATGATAGCTGTTAGAGGTCAAAGCCCTCATATGCAAAAGTTTAAAAAAAAAAAAAAGAAAAGAAAGATAATCACAAATGTGGCAAAATTTTTACTGACAATGGAAAAAGCAAATTGCCTATAACTACGAATACTAAATCTCTTACGATATCTTTCAATTTAAAGAAATCTCAATAGCCAAAACTTGCTCCTTCTTAAGATAAAGGTAAATGTATAACCATTTTGAAATAAAGATAAGAAAAGGAGTATCATTTCTCTAATTTAGATGTTTTAAACATACTTGAAAAACTTTTGAAGTCTAAGCCAATCTAGTTGTTAGAAATTAAAAAGCCTAAAAAAGCTAATAGAGTGAATGAACCTAACTATTGCAAGTACCAGTGCTTTACTAATCACTTAGTGAAGAAGTTCTTTGTTTTAAAAGATAAAATCTTGCAACTCCATAAGGATGGAAAATTGAGTTTGAGGAAGAAATTGTGAGTTTAATTTTGGTGTCAATAAGTATGATTTCTCAATGTAATATGTTGGGTATGATGATAAATTTAGGTTCTTTTGATTATATATTACTAGTTTCAAGTGCAAGTAAAGCAATTGTTATTTAAGTGAATAGGGGCAATAGTCATCCTCAAACTGAAGCTTAAGATAATGAAGGATAAATCCTAGTTACACATAAAAAAAGTCGAAAAGGAATCCATAAGGGCCTGTGTGAGTGATAAGAAGAGCCCAGATAATCAAACAATCAGCTAAGAAGCCAACATCAAAGGTGATTAAAACAAAAACAATTTCATCTAAACACGAAAAATCAATGGGACAAATTTTAAGAAGACCAATCATTTGAATGAATGCATGCCAATTCAGTTCAAGAAAAGAAAGTTTGGTTTCCATGACTTGTTACCATGTTGGTGGAAAATAAGAGGCTAAAAATGAAGATAAGAATATTGATAAAGTAGAATTTAAAGCTAGTTATTCTTGTGCTACAAAGATTGATTTTTATGAAGATTTGTTGTTAGGATCTACTTCTCATAATCGACCATTCTTCGTTGCTAGATATGCGCATGAGTAAAAGATCAATCAAATTTTAGTAGATGATGGATTTGCTATCAACATCCCTCCTTTAAAGACAATGAAAAAATTTGGAGTTCCTTTAATTGAACTATCGCAAAATTGCTTGATGATCTAAGGATTAAATGAAATGGGACAAAAAGCTCTTGAAAAAGTTAGGTTTTGATTGATTTGAGAAATGTTTTTTATTTTCATTTTTTTATTTTGATTTTCTAGAAAAACAATTTTTGTTTTCTATCTTTTGTTTTCTAGAAAATGTATTTGGTCAACAAAAACAAAAATTGTTTTCTAAAAATATAAAATAAGAAAAAAAAAAGCAATTATGGAAATAATTATTATTAATGGCATTTAATTATAATATATAATATATATTTATTAATTAATAACTTCCAAAAGTATTCAAATATGGGACCAACTTCTTAACTTACAAAACATAAACAAAAAAGAAATCATATTCTTTGTTTTCATAATTGAAAGCATATATATTTTTTTCATATTTAAGCTCATTTTCATTTTTGTTTTTAAAAAATTTATTTTCATTTTTTCATTACCAAAGAAATTTTCACTCTTGTTTTTCATTTTCCAAGAAAATAAAATGAAAAATGCTTCTTTTTTCTAAAACCAAACACTACATTAGATTTTAACTTTTCATTAGTTATATGGAATCAAATCTATTATTCCATGTAATTGATGCTAAGACAACATAAAACATGTTGTTAAGGCAAACATTCATACTCCAAAGCACTTTGTTAATGTTCCAAATATCATGGAAATGAATTATTGTTGATTCTAAGCCATTTTCTACAATAAAGGCTCATTTTGGTGGTGCTAAGTTTCATTTGGTTCTAGCAAAAAAAACTTTTATTTAAAAAATGCTTTTATAGAAGAAGTATTGCTCGAATAACAAAATAACAAGGTGGAACCGTCAAAACAAAAGAAAAAAAGGTTAGTTCCCTTTACCAGCTATGAAGATGATGAACTTACTCAAGATTTAAAGAATTTGACTCTTTCACTTATTAGCTTGGAAGAATCAAATGCTTCTAAACCTCCATTAAAAGGATTTGTAAGACAATCTTAAAGACCTCTTGTCGAACATTATGATCTACTTCACATTGTGCTCAGGGTTTGATCCTAATGCATCAAACTTGTTGTTAAGGCTTGATTCTAGCAATAAGATGTTACAAAATTGGTTCTCCAGACAATTAAGAAAAGATTTGAAGAATTAAAGTCTTCTCATAAGTTTAAGATGAAAAATCTAAAAAACAAAGTTTCTAAAGTTCCAACAAACAAATTCAAAGACAATTGAGGAAAAGAAGATTTGAAGATTCAAAGTTTCCAAAACTGCCATAAGTTTAAAAAGGTATAAATGAAGAACAAAGTTTTTAGAGTTCCAACAAACAATTAGGAAGACAAATGAAGGAAGAGATAATCTGAAGAATTAAAATCTCCAAAACTCACACAAGTTCAAAAAGAAAAATCTAAAAAACAAAGTCTTTAAAATTTCAACAAACAAATCTAAAATGAAAGATATGAAAATCAAAGATTGAATATCCAAAAATTCCTAAATTGAGACTAAATTTAAAAATTCTCTAAATTAAGATCAAATTTTAAAAATTCCTAAATTGACATCAAATTTTAAGAATCCTTAAATTTGGATCAAATTTTAAAAACTCTAGATTGAGACCAAATTCAAGAATCTTTAGGGACCATATTTCAAGAATCTCTAACTTTGGATCAAATTCAAAATTTTCAAAACTTCTTAAATTTTGAGATCAAATTTCAAGAATTTCAAGCAATCCTAAATTTTGGGTTAAAATTTATTAAATTAAGGAATAAGTGATGACCCTTAAGGTGAATATATGCTAAAGAAAAGAATAAGATGATTTTTCTTTATTTTAAAATTCTCAAAGATTGTAATTTACAATTATGATAAATTACAATTTTATTTATCTTCAATTTTTTCAAAATTACAATTTACTTGAAATTTGCATCCTTCAACGTCAGCATTAAATCAATTACCTAGATTACGTTTTTTGCAATCCTTTGTATTCAATAATTGTATCAGGTACAGGTATCCTGAGTACCTATAGTCACTAGAATCTCAACTCCTAGAAGTAGGTTTTGTCAGATTAACATTCATCCATTTGGCGTAGTTATCGAAATTTTCAAAGAGAAATTGATTCTCCTCTACACAAATAAAAATTTTCTGTCATTAATAGAGTACCATTAGTTTTTCTTCTATTTATTGACAAACTTGACACTTGACAACTTCTCCTGTTGAATTTCTATCATTCCCATTACAAATTCCTTCCATAATCTTGATAATCCCGATCGAAACCTCTTATTAAGAAACTTAGATTCCAATGGTAGATGCATATACATAATGTCTATCTCATCATGAAAAGGTTTTAATGTAAAAGTGTTTTTCATATCCAAATCTCTTCAAAATCGAGTGGTTTTAGTTATCAAAATTTTTCGACCAGAAACAGTTTCTATTTAAACATTTTGGCTTTTCACGATTATAATTCAGGAAATCACATACATTTGTGCTAATTATTTTTTCTTAATCTTTGTAGAAACAGGTGCCTCCAATTTGGAGCTTGGACTAATCATAGGTACGAAATAATATTTTTTTTATAATTATATATATATTTAGGAGAAATTAGCCTATATCAATGTAAAATTTTTTAATTTTATAGATTTTTTAATTATTAATTTTAATAAATTCAAAAAATAAAAATAAATTATTTTTTATTTATCTCTATTATTTTTTGAATCTATTAAAATTAATCAATAAAAAAATATAAAATTTTAATGGTAATTGAATTCTTAATTCATTTTAATATTTGAGGTTTTGAATAGAAAAAAAATTTTTGCTTATTAGTAGGAACACAAGAAAAGAAAACTAAAGACAACGGTAAATAAAACAAAACCCAGGCTATCTAACCGATTTTGCCTTTTTATAATCAACGGCCTATATCCGTTGCCAATGAACTAACAAGGTGTTATACAATCATTTTCTAATTATATTTTCTAATTTAATAAAGAAGAAGGAATACATAATTTTATAATAATAAGTCTTCTAATTATAGAAATAGGAGCAAGATCAACCTGTATAAAATATTTTAGTTTTATATCCTAACTTATAATTTATCCCTTTTAGCAATAGTTGTGTAATTTATTGGTAAGATGTTAAATTTTTAATTTTAATAATAAAAATTTAATTCATGATATTTTCAATTATAAAATAAATCTAATTTATGTCTTTTATCTAATCAACTGTTATGAGATAAAAGATTTAGTATGTTGTTATTTTTTGCAATCTAATTATTCCTACCTAGGTTATCTAACATTTTTGACATACATATACAGGCTTGACAGGGGCTGCAGCTTCAATTATAGGATTACTCTGCACAATATATTTCATTACTTATAGGAACAAGGGAGAATCAGCATCAAATGAAATTTCATGGACTGTCTGGCAGAGAAAGGTAAAGGATAAAGAAAGGATTGATGCATTCATTAGAAAACATTGTTCTCTAACTTCACTGCTATATTCACATTCAGACATCAAGAAAATTACGGATAAATTTGTAGATAAGTTAGGTCAGGGAGGATATGGCAGTGTATACAAAGGTAAATTGCCTGATGGACGACTTGTGGCAGTGAAAGTCCTGAGTGAATCTAAGGGGAATGGAGAGGAATTTATGAATGAAGTGGCTAGCATCAGTAGAACTTCTCATGTCAATATAGTGAGTCTACTAGGGTTTTGTTTTGAAAAATCAAAAAGAGCTTTGATTTATGAATTTATGCCCAATGGATCATTGGATAAGTTCATATACTGCCAAGGATCTGACCAAAGTCGTCGACTAGAATGGAAAACTTTGTTTGACATTGCACTTGGAATTGCTAGAGGGCTAGAATACTTGCATCAGGGTTGTAACACGAGGATCCTGCATTTCGACATAAAACCTCACAATATCCTTTTAGATGAGAGCCTTTGTCCCAAGATCTCTGATTTTGGTCTGTCTAAATTATGTGAAAGAAAGAAGAGTATGGTTTCCATGACAGGAGCTAGAGGAACAATTGGATATATTGCTCCAGAAGTGGTTTCTAGAAACTTTGGAGTAGTTTCTTATAAATCTGATGTATATAGCTATGGAATGACGGTCCTTGAAATGGTTGGAGGAAGAAAAAATATCGATGTTGGAGTGGCTCAAACCAGTGAAGTGTATTTTCCCTCATGGATTTACAAGCATCTAGATCAGGCTATGGACTTGAATCTTCATGGAGTGACAGATGAAGAGGAAGAAGAAATAACAAGAAAGTTGATTATAGTGAGCCTTTGGTGCATTCAATCTGATCCATCAGATCGACCATCAATGACCAAGGTGATAGAAATGTTGCAAGGAAGCCTTCATTCATTGGAAATTCCACCGAGACCTTTTGTATCATCTCCAGTAAGATCCCCTAAATCTGCTTCCACAACATGATCATTGTAGGCCTAGTCTCAATTGAAAATTTTGTAATTGATTGCAAAGTTGAAAATGGCAATGTAAACTATGATTATGAGTTTACAATTGCAGTGAAAACTCATGCACTTAATTGTGATTTACAAGCACTGTCCTTTGTGCATTTTATGGCTTCACATAAAAACTACTTTCCCTTTTCCCCTAATCTAAAACCGATAGACTTTGGATTCATCTGTCGCTTGTTATCATTGCAATGACAAGTTGCTACTGTTTCATTTGATCAGTAGACAAAATACAAGTTCCTCTCTCTCTATTTTCATTTTGTTGATCATACCATTGATTTCCAGGCCAGGAGCATGATTTAGTGAGATCACTAAATTTCATCTATATATATATATATATATATATATATATATATATATAAGGTAATTTTAAAATTGATTCCATTTAATGATAGATTTGAGGTATAAGATTTTTTACTTTTTTTACATGTCTTTTTATCCAAACTTAGGTAAAAATTGATAATGGTAAATCGGAACCATTTCTAGTGCCCTTATTAATTACAAGACTTGCCAACACAGAGCACTTTGTTGCTTCTGTTGAAGAACTTCTACTTGAGCACAGGTGTTCGTCTTGCCTTTTAAGCCTTGTATTGATTCAAAAATGAAACCTTCAAGCATAGAAGTAATTGGCAGACACACGTGCTACAAATGCCATTTACCTTAGCTTATTTCATCTCTACAAGTTATGGTATGCAATAAGACTGACTGAAATGCCTAAGATACAATAAAGTTTAGTTTGATATCACCTTAAGCTATTCCAGCCAACAGCTCTCCTTTGTGATCGATCTGTAAATTTAATGTTAGTTCTCATTGAGACCTGCAATATATCCGAAACTTTGTAATAAAGTAACCTCTCCTCACCTAAACTTTTTTGTACCAAAGGGCAAAAAAAAAAAAAAAAGAAAAAAAACACTAACCATGTACCTAAGGTTTCGTTCAATAAGAAATACATAAATTTGGCTACTCAAGGCAGCCCTTTTTGATGCATAATTTTAATACTACTAAGGCCACTGCTCAGTAATGGATTCCTAATTAGTTGATTTTTTCATGAGTCATTTGATATTTCAACCTGCCAGGTAATGTTTTTGAGAAATCTAAAGCCTGCTAAGAAAAGCAAGAAAAAGTTTATAAGATTCAACTAAGATCAGTACATTATAAGCAGAAACTGATAGAATACTTTCATTTAGCATTGGGGCTGTTGTTTTCACAGTAGAATTTATAATGTTAAGACTTTTCACTTAATTAGCCTTTGGTTTCTGAAGATACATACAAAAAAATTATAACATTTATGAGAAAAGTCACACTCAATCCGATAACTTATGCTGGACTGTGATGCATTGCAACATTACAAAAGCAGAAGTAAAAAGTAAATTACCTCCTCAAGTGGATAGATGCGCATGCTTTATTTAAGATGCTCTTCCTGTAAGTAATCACCAGACTAAGCCTTTTTTTCTCCTAAACCTATCGACGCGGTCAGTACTCATTCGAGACTTCTCAGGCTTATTTGACTTCTTAGACTTCTCAAGTCGACTATCTAAACTGTTTCTGGAAACTTCTGGAAGGTCAGCACCCAATTCAAAAGTATCTAAAGTTCCACGATCAGATGGTTTGCTTTGATTGTCATTGTTTACTGCTGTTTTTTCAGAACCGTTTGAGGCTGCTTTTGATTTGTTTAGGGATAGTACAAATTTCTTCAGATGTCTAATGAATTCTGGATAGATCTCAAGATTGCAATGTCCTCCTCCATTCACCCATAATGGATCGTACTTATGCTGGCAAAGCTCCCAAAGCTGTTTACCATGGGAGCAATCAACAACTTCATCCGCTGTCCCCTGCCAAAGGAACAAAATGAGCTTCATCACTACTTCTAAATTAAGAATTAAAAAAAAAAAAAAAAGGTTTAGGGAGCATGAGCAAGTGAGCAGATGTGTTCGGTTGTCATAGTTAACCACAGTCACCACTCACCACAAACCTGAACATGGGGAGAAAAAACAAGAAACGAAAGCAAACTGCACTTGCGCTGTGTTCAAAGACCCAAAAAAAAAAAATCTATTTATATATATATATATATATATATCTTTTTCTGATTAAAAACACATATATCTACTTCTCTCTTTTTTAACAAAGTCTTAAATTCTCAAAACCTACATAACATATGGCACAATATGAAGTATTAAAGATAAGTTAATTCACTGGTACCTATGAAATAAAATGCATTACTTGTGGACAATGCTGTTAACTTCATTTAATTTCACATAAGAATCTCAATTAACCATTTACAGACAAAACAATAAACCAAATCCAGACTAATTTAGCTAAAACAAGTGAGAGGTTTAAATATTCATTTAGTACAAGTATTCTTATTGAGAATCCATGACCCATGATATTTTTGTCAAGGTTGAGTTTTCTTCAAACCAATCTTTCAAGATTTTCTTTCTTAGATTGTTTGGATAAAATTTTCAAGATAGAAATTTGTTCACAGTTTGGAACATCATAGCGTGCCTAATAATACCAAAACACCTACTTACCAGAAGAAACATGCAATACTAATGTTAATGTGTCAAATCAAAGCAGGCTGGAGAGAGAGAAAGAGAGAAGGGAGAAATTGGTGATGAAACAAGATGGGAAGGATAGATATTAAAACAATGGGAACAATACTTACGTGAATTACCAAAACTTGACAGTTCACCGCACCAATTTTGTCAATATTCTGAAAATTAGAATGGGGAAAAAAAACCAGTAATGAAGGTCACAGCCCATAAGATAAAACAAGAAATTTGAAATAGGGTGACTAACAAAGACTTACCTTATAAATGTCAAACCAGTATGTCTTCTTAACAGGGTACAATACTCTCATGCCAGACAAAATTGGGCTATGTAGAACCACACCTCTCAAGTTTGGCAAACGAGAAGCAAGATCGACAGTGGGTCCACTACCAACAGACTGACCATATAATATTAATTGTTCATCTTTAACTCCATACTGTTCCTTAAGGCACTTATATGCTGCATCTATGTCTGAATATGTATTACACTCAGTTGGCTGTTTCAAATAAAAGAAAGTGACTATTAGAATACAGGTTTTCAGCAAAGCAGTAAAATGTTTGTTCATTACATACAACAAATCAGAAATGACATGGCTGCATAGAAAATTCATAGATTTTGAAGCACATTGAACACAGCAAATTAATGAGAAGCCCCATAGAGTTTGCTAGAAACTAGTACATAAACTAGTACATAAAATAACAAAATAATAGGGAAAAAATAGAATGATGCAAACATTTGGATCAACATCAACCAATACAGCCAGTTATTATACGATATAAAATAAACTGCCGAACACTCCAAGCATTCTAAGAACTCAAATCTTGCACATTAAATGAACACTGTTCCATTAGTGGAAAAAGAAAAGGAAAGCACTGGCCAGAGATTACTGTATAATTATTTAAAATGTCCATTATTATAGTTAAATTACTACAGCTAATATGAAAAAGGGCAACTTTTGCTCCCAACATTAGCAAATAAGAAAACAGAAGCCAGGTGACCAACCTTCCCAGTTGATTGTCCATAGCCAGAGTAATCATACCTAGAAAAAGGAAAATGAGTGATATTAGGAACATTTTAGAAAAATAAATAAATATATGAAAAGGCTAGACTAAAAATAGACATGTAGAGAAAAAGGATGATAAAATATTCTACTTTCAGGACTTCTAATTTTCTGTACAATCATTTGATGTGACTCTAGAAACATTGTCCAGAAGAATTTGACAGGAAAAGATTTCGAAATTTTTTTTTTTTTAAATTTTGGATAATACTTTCCCAAAAATTTTAAATGCTTAAGAACAGGAGAATGTTGTTCGTTAGTCTTTGGCTGGTTGAGATTCTGATGAAAGTTTCTTCATTTGTTCGAATGGCAGCTCAATCTTGCATCATAACTCACAGAACTTTGGAAAGAGCTATATATATATATATAAGGATTGAAGACCCTGCAGTTCACCTTCTCCTACGAAGTCTCCACAGGAGAATAACATGCTCATATTATTTGGTAGTTCAATAAGTAATGCCAAGTCAGTGCCTAATTCTAAGGCAAACTTTTCTAATTTTCGCTTAGAAATATTGTATCTGCAAGGAAGCACAACTCGTTTTTCTCTTCCTCATCATTTTTTGGCTTTTTTTGATATACTTATGTCAGCACCTTCATGAGGGTACTAAAGTATCACACTTCTCAAAAGGTAAACATATTACATCATGCATCCAAATTCAAGCCAAACTGTAATTGCAAGCAGAAGGAAACCTCAACAGTTTGACATCAAGCAAATGCAATGTGGCCAAGAAAACACACACAGGAGACAATCATTTCCAGAATAGGTTGCCAACTCTGATCTTTACAAGGATAAGAAAACGCATATCAGCATATGTCACAAACAAAATTGTGATTGTTAATAGATTGATACCATAAGGCAACAAACCTAAGCCCTAACTTAAAAGTACAGCAACAACAGCCCAAATGAACTAAACTGCCATTGGTAAACTTCTTACGAATCATTAATAGAAGTAAGAACAAAGCCTAAAATAACTTCCTTACAGATATGATTCATTATTAACTAGTCTGTCAGTGAAAAAATCTAACAACGTTCCTTGCATTCATTGTACATTTGAATAACATAATATACTTTAAATTTATCAATGCATAAAATGTAACTACAATGATCGATATTTATCAGTTATCACTTTGCAGTGTGGTGATATTTAGTTGCTCACACTTTGCAGTCTGCTCAAACAACAAGCAGTCACGTTCTAAACAATCAACTGCACACATAGACCCAAACTTGTTGCATGGGATACTATCATTCGGACTTAAAAGGAGAATGTTTCCTTCTCTTTTCTTTCACTTTATTCCTGTTATAATATATCATTATGTTTTTTGGTATATCTTTCAATCCTAATACAGACCTACATATGCCCATATAGTGACCCAAACAAATCTACCCCCATTTACCTTTTGTCTGCTGGTATGGTGAAAACCATGCTCTACATACTCATACTGCAGTTCAAGTTACTCAAATCCAACTTTTCCAAGTGAACATAGATAAGCAACAATTACAAGATCCTATCAACTTCAAGGAATAATGATAAACATAGCATAATAGTTGGAGAAGTGGTAATGACACAGAGGAAAGGAACGAAAGCAGAATAATTCACAAACATGGGAATTAAATGGAAACTAATCAAGAACATTTTTTTAGCCACAATAATGCAAGAACTTTAGTAAACCTTATTGCGAAAAGAAGTCAAGATTCCATTGCTCCACAGTCGTAATAGGATACAGTAAATCAAACTTCCCTAATATTATTCAAATGTATAAGACAAAAACTAGAAAAATTCAAAAGTTGAGAAATATCTCTTCAGTTGGGCATAATTCCTCTAGTGGAACAGAAGGCTATTATGATGGTGTGACCTATATTCTATGACAACAGAACATCCAATAAAAGAACAACACACCTACACAATCAACGTATCAAAATTTGGACATTCTAATCATTAGTCTACACATTTTTCATTTTCTTTCTTGATATTTGCCTGCATGTCAATGTCCTTGGGCAAAGCTTCACAGCACTGTTTGCAAAAAAGTATAATTCCATCACATCCAACTCCTCAACAACAAGTAACCATTACTAATATGGTTTAGGGTAAAAAGCATCCCTTTTACACTGCCTTAAGTAGGCGTGCTTGATCAGTAAAAAGCAAAAAGTCCCACAGCATTTCAATTAAGCCTCAAGAGCATCCACGCCCAGACAAGACTGCTATCCTGCCCTCACAGTGCAGAAGCTGTACTAAAGAAAGGAACAAATAAAAAGAAACTTTAAGCCCTAAGTAACTTAACAACAACGCCTTTACCAATAGTTCTTTCGAAGTCTTCTCTTTCTCCTTCCTTCTCTCTTTAGAAATGAAGCCAATTAAAGCAAAACCACTACCACTAATCTTACAACGTTGCAAATATCAAAATCAGCATAACTTTCACTAATTGCCAGCCTAAAATTTCTTTTCTTACCCTAACATTCACCATGAAACTATTCTCAATCAGACAGCTGAATCTAAGAAAATTCTACTTCACAACTAACAGAGTAAATAAAACAGTCACAAACTTGCCTTTTCGATTTTTAAAAAAATTTCCAAAATTATCCAACAGTCATAAAACCCCCAAATACCAAGAAAATCACACCAAACCACACAAATCAAAACCCAACCATTTTTTTTTTTTACGAAAAAGGTGGTAGTGTAGGATAGGAAAAGGAATCGCAAATGCTGAGATATGAACTCGGACCCGCTAATGTCACTGCTAACTGCATGAACCAATTAAGTTAATCTTCGGATTACCGACCAACTACTTTCACCAAGCTAAAACAACTTTAATTCAAACAGAATAGCTAAAACCTAAGACTCCAACAAATATGTTTTAAATCGAAAGAATACTTCCTATTATGTAGTCCTAGACTCAGAGAAATTCAATACGTATAAAAAAAATATAAAGGAAAAAAAATTACCCCATAAGATTGACTCGAAGGCGATTACACAACTCGACGAAAAGCTCAAACATTTGTCCCAAATCAGCGGCATTTCCATGAGAATACAAGATAGTAGCGGAAGCTTTCGGGTGCTTTATATGGACAGCGACGATGTCGTTTCCACGGCGCGTGCGAAGCTTCAAGACGTCGACGTCATCCCTCCTCGGTACCTCCGGTATGTAAAGCCGACCGCCGCATGACTCGTCTTCTACCACTCTGTAAGACGGCGGATTTGGCGGGAAGAACGCGAATTTCGCGGCGATCGACGACGTGACTCCTCCCATCTCCTTCTTAGCATCAGCAGATATTCCTCTTTCATTCAAATTACCAAAAAAGCTAAGCCGCCTCGAAACACCAACTCTCAATCTCCACCGTCCGATCTTCAGATCTTTCTTTTGTTTACATATGACAGAAAAATAAAAGAAACGAGAAAAAGAGGAAACTAAAAGCAGAGAAGCGGCGCGTGGAATATGGTAGGGAGGCGCGTGGGATATTGAAGCAGCCGTGACGCAGCAAAGTTGTAAGACGAGGAATCTCAACTCTCGTGTTTTTTTAACGTCTTGAACTTTGGGAACTCAGCTTAATGGGAATTGTCTTTTAACAAAGAGAAAGGAAAAGAGCGCGTGGGTTAGAAAGCGTCGCCTGACGGCGACTTTGACAAATGATGTACACATGACATATATGTCTTTGTTTGTCTAGCTATTGTACGATTAGTTACATCTCAACTATTTTGGTGATGTACAAAAGGATTACATGGCTTTCGAAATTTTTGGGTTTATGGCAAATATTTCAATGTAAAATTATCTTATTTATTGTAGAGTTTTTATATTTCTCGAAAAGAATAGTTAATAACAATTTATTTGGGCTTGATTTTAAATAAAAATATATATTTTTTCATCTTATAAATAAAAAATTTTCATTTCCTTTTTGGCATTTGAAAATTTTTTTAACTTATTTTATTGATATTTTATATATTTTATAAAATTAAATTTTTGTAAATATATATATTTGAGAACCTCTTCAAATCTTTTGAAATATATTTTTATGTTTTAATTATTAATATTTAAAACAAATAATCAAAGTTGAAAACATTTGAACACTAAATATCAAATTAAAATAATATTTATGAGACAAAGAGAATAATTAAAATAATCAAACCCAATCTGAATTGGATAATATTTTTTATTAAGCTTACACGAATTGATTTCGATAGTGGGTCTTTGAATTTAAAAAAAAAAAAAATTTATATTACTTTTAATTTATTTGGATAAATTTAAAAATAAAATATTTTATTTCAAATGAAAATTTAAAAAATATATAAAATTGATATAGTTCGATAATTTGGATTTTAATTTATGACTAAAAACTGAATCCAATTAAATAGAACTATTTACTATTCAAACAGAATATAATAAAAGAATTAATCAAATCAAATTGAATATTATGATTCAAATTGACTTTTTATTTTCTTATTTTTTATCAACTCTACAAAGGTGTTAGAAGTGTGACAAATAATGCATTAAATATATTTATAAAAACTAATTAACTAATTAATTAATATGCACATGTTATCCAATCTTTAAGTTTATATTGTCACTATCAATATATAAAATCATAATTTTTTTTGAATTTTTGTTTTTTTTGTTTGATTCATCGAGATCAATTTTGGTATTTTGATTGTAATAAGGTCAATTTAAATGAAATTAATTATTATAATAATAAGATTAAAATTAACGATTAAATATATGTTTGATACAAATATCACGATGATGATAAAAAAAAAAAGTAAAAACGTTAGATTAAATTTTGTATAAAATAAAAATTATAAATTATTTGATATTTATGAAATTAATAGTTTTGTTAATAAATAATTAAAATTTAATAAAAAATGGTAGAGATATGTCCAATAATTTTTTAAAAAAAATAACACAAATCAATAATAATTTATAAGATAATAATCATTTTTATATAAAATAATAATTATTTTTTCTTCAAAATAAACTTATAAAATAAAATGAATTAAACAAAGGCTTAAGTGGCACGACAATTCATTTGTGTACTACAGTTGCAAAGGCAAAAAAATAATAATAATAAAATAAAAACTTAAGCATGAGTATTTTTCAAAAAAGACTACAATGAGAATGAAAAATCCAGTGGGATCCAAATGCAACTTATTTAGTAATTGTGTTTAAAAATAGCAAATGAATTTATTAAAAAAACTATTATTGAAAATAATAAGTAAATGCATACCGTAAATTGATTTTAATGTATTTTGTACTAAAATGTTTAGGATTTTTCATGGTAATAATCTTTGATAGTTTTTAATGATCTATCAAATGAAAAACCTTTTAAGGAGAAAAATATATAAAGAAAAGATGAAAACAAATTTTTTAACATAAAAATAAAACAAAAAAGTCGTGCTACTTAGCCTATTAACTTTATCTCAAATTTTTATACTCCTATCTTGACATATAATTATTAGATAAATTCAATGTGTAATCTACTAATTCATGTGTAAGTCAATTAATTCACAAATGAGATATTACAATCAAATTAATAATTATATTTTTGGTTAAAAATAATAATATTTATGAAAAAATTATAAAGATGTCCATGAATAGGATATGGATAGAGTAGAGCCATCTCCGTCCCTATCATCAAATTTTTATATTATACACATCATCATACCTATATCCTATGGGTATTTTAAATTTACCCATATCTATATCTCCCTGAGTATTTAATAAATATAGATAATCTTAAAACTCATAGCTTTAAAAAAAAAAAAACACTAAAACTAAAATTTTTGTTAAGATTTTTTATTTTCATCTTGAAATTTTTGATTTTTTTATAAATATATATTAATATATATTTTTTCAATAAAATATATTAATTTTAATTAATTTAAAATAATAATTTATATTATTTAATAAAAATTTATATACTAAATATATATAAATATCTATGTTGGGTAAGGGTACGGGATAGGTGTTATATTATCCATCCTTATCTCCGTACTCAATAAAAATTTAAAATGATACACATTCTCATCCTCATCTCCATATCTATAATGTAATACTCATCCACATCTTTATTCAGATAAAAAATCAAGTTTCCTATTGGATATAGGTAAAATTGATATCTTTAAAAAGTGATGAGCTAAATAATATTTTATTAAAAAATAAGACTTTGTTTTATAGTATTTTTGTTATTTATTTTTTACTTTTGAAAGTAAAAAATATATTTAGATACAATAGCAAATAAAATTTTGAAAGATTGCACATAAAATATGTAATTTTTAAGATGACAAAATGTATTGTTTTACTTTTATATAGATTAATTAGATTACAATAGGTATTGCATTTTTATCATTTGTCAATTTTAAATCAATTATAATAATATTGCTTTTTACTTATTTTTTCTTTATAACAAATTTTTAATATATAAATATATATATATATATGGAGAGATCAATTTACACTAATATAAAAATAAAAAAAATTGCATCTTTATTTAAATATTGATTTGAATAGATTTAAGGGATTAAAAAGATAAATAAAAATAAAAAAAATTTAATCTCATCTCTTAAATTTATTAAAATTAGTAGTTATAAAAAAGTATAGAATTTTTTAAATTAATAGTTATAAAAATGTATAGAATTTTTTAATATAAGTTGATTATTCCCATATATATAAATATATTTTAAATAATTACCTAAATGAGCCTATTTGTCGTGTTAAATTAACAAAGTTATTTAAAAGGTCTAAATAGAAAAAAAAAAACAAAAAAAAACAAAAGTAACAAAAAAATATATAAAAGGATCGCAATAACATTTTAATCCCTAAATTTCCCCGTAACTTCCCCACTCCCAAGAGAACGAAAAAAACAAAAAAAAAAAAGGAAAAAGAAAAAGAGGAAGAGGATTGGGAGAGAATTTCACTAGATCTCCATCGGTCGAAGAACGTAGGAAGCTTGAAAGAGTGTCTTTGAATAGTATAAATAAATCAAATTACTTTGTATTTTAATAGAATTAGATCAAATATAGATATGATGGTTTATGTATTTGTATTATATAAAATATTAAAATTTATATATTTATATTTTATTTTATATAAAAATTACATATTATAATTCGTATCAATATAAAATTATAAAAAATAATTTTTTATTTTATTAAATTTATATATAATAATTATTACAATTTTAAATCGTATTATTTTTATATTTTTTTGTATCGTATTCATATCATATCATCGTGTCATATTTTAAATTATTAAATTCAATTAAATGAATATTTTAATATAATTTATTCATTATTTAATTGATTTTGCGTTTAAGTTTGGATTATTCAATTATCAAATATTTTAATATTAGATTTAAGAGATTTATGAATTTAATTTAATTTTTATTTTTTTAATATATTTAATAATCGTGTTATAGTTTAAATTATTAAATCTAATTAAATTAATATTTTAATATAATTTATTCATTATTTAATTGATTTGAGTTTGAATTCAAATTATTTAATTATCAAATATTTTAATATTAGATTCAAGAGATTTATGAATTTAATTTAATTTTTATTTTTTAATATATTTAATATATATAAACAAATAATTAAAATATAATTTTTAATATTAATATTTATAATTTTATTAAACTTAATCTAATTTTTTAAATCAAAATCAAATTGTTCAAATAAGTTATAAATTAAATTTAAATAAAAAATTAAATTAAATTAAATTTAAATCGGATTTCATTAAATTTATGAACTAAATTTACTTGAGCTTAAAAATGAATGAATTAAACTTAATTCGATTATCTCTCTAGCCTCCACTGTGGTGGACCCCTCTTGCCAAACAAACGAGCTTCGGCGAAGGTAGAAGTCCCATTTGTGCGACGCTAAAATTCTCCACGACCTCAAACGGAGCCTAAATAAATAATTCAGTATAAGATAAAGCCACAGCACACTTGACAAATGGAACACGTAAATTTTAACTACACAAACACGTAAGTGCGTTCAAGAACAAATTGTGCACAAGAAATTGGCTTTTTTTTTTTTTTCAAATAAATAATTCTTTTTTATTTACTTATTATTCACCAACCTTCTCTTGGGTGGATGCGTGGGGCCTAGCATCCTTCCCAAGTGAATGTGTTTTTCAAGTGCCACCGACGTGTAAAATAATATTGACATTTGGCAACTATTTAAACGTTTGGCACGCTGTGCTTACCTGTACGAGCTATTCGTACGTTAAGCTGCTATCAATTGACAGAAGAAGTGTGCGTGCGTTAGAAAAGAAAAAAACGAGAATTACAAAATATTTAGAACTAATATCATTTGTAAAAATATTTAAGTAAAAATCATATTTTGAATTATTATTATTAGATATTTTTACAGGTGGGGTTATGGAAAATGACTTTTCAAGCCCCACCTTGACCCATACACATATTTTATTATTAACTAATTTTTCATTAATTTTAATAAAAATATATGTTTTAAAATATTAATATAAAAATATTTTTTAAGTTTTAATATTTTTAAAATAACTTTTAACTTTTTAAATTCAATCAGATTGAGTTTAGTCAAATCTTGGATAAATTTGAGTATATTACTTATTTTAATCCGATTAATTGAATTTAACCATAAAATAATTAGATTTGACTTTAATAAATTTTCGTAATTACTCTGATGATCAAAGCTACAACAACCAGCTTGGCTATCATCAATAGTTATTCTCCTCTTTCTTCGCATCGGAGAGAGATCGTTAGTGTCTATTAATTCAGGTGGTAAAGAATTTAATTTTTTTAATTAATTTTTTTATTTTAAATTTTGTAATAAATTTATTTTTTATAAGATTGAATCTTATTCGATTCTAAATTAATTAAAATTTAAAATGATTATTGAATATAAAATTTTTTTAAAAAATATTAATAAAAAATCATCATATTTTCTCTCTTATTTTATTTTTTATCTCTTTGCCTCGAAAAGAAAGATAATCAAATATAAATAATGTTGAAATTGGGGTCATTTTTATCACATTTGTTTCGGTTCAAGAGATCAACAAATATTGTTATGTTGACATTTCTCACATATGACTTTAAAATGTTGAGGGTTTTTTGTGTAGGATCCAAGTGATACCAGATAAAGGAGCTGAGTAAAATAAAATCTACAAAAAACTAGGGCATTATCGGTTTTTCTGGTGATTTTCTCTTTGATATTCAAAACAATAAAGCATTCAAAGAAGTAAAGGAAGACGAAGAAAGAGAAAATGCAATTAAGTCCCTTATGGATAAGAACTTACAATCCTTGGCCTAGATATTTAGACTTTGAGTCTAGTCATAAAAAAAAAAGTTAGACACTTATCTTCATTTCTTTTTTTCCTAACAAATTACTATTTTTCATGACTATAGGTTCCAAATATTTGTGGTCGATCATTCTTTCTTGTAAAAAACAAAACTTTTTTTTAACTTTTTTTTTTCTAAATGTAATTTCCTTGAAACCCACTCACTTTCTTTGGCATACAAAACCACTCTCTTTCTCTCACGCGCTTTAAAATGGATAAGTGGAAATCCGATGGAAAGGATGTTTTCATCTTTTATTTTATCCATCGAAGTGCGAACCCAGCTGAATGCCACACTCTCTTCTTCATGATTAAAGCCTAGAAAAGCATATTAACAGTCATCCTCTTCAATTCTCTTCTTTCATTAAACTTTTTTTTTCTTTGTTTCCTTTTTGTTTGAATCATCTCTTTCAGCTTTTCTCCTTTTTTTTTTTTCATTGAAAAAAGTTTTTGCTTTTTCAGTATTAAAGTTTTTTTTTTATTATATCTCTTTTTTTCTCTACTTTTTGGTAAGAAGATTAATAATGCTTTTTACTATAAAATAAAAATACAAAAAGCTACACTTTCCTTATCTTTATATCCAAAGACTATCCAACTAATGGCCTTTTCTTTATATTGTTGGGTCTTTCTCAAACCTACTAGATCTTTAATTCCTCTAATAGAAATTGGATACACAATTACTACCACTTGTTTTTTGTTTGTAATTTTATTTTGGGATAATGAATTCAGCTTTAATGTTTCAAGCATAAAAATATATGCATCTGAATTAAACCTTAAAGTGTTCATGGATTGGACATTGATACTTGAAAAACATAAATTTCGAGCTTGCCCATTAATTTTATATTTTTATTAAGATATTAAAAGAATTTTTATATTAAGACTTTAACTTTAAATAATAAAATATATTATTATATATCTAATATATTATATTATAATATATAAAGTTATATAATAAAAATTATTTATGTAGCTTTTAATGATACATAAGATAATACTTATATTATTTTATTTATCAAATAAATTTTTTAATAAATAATTTAAATTTAATATTTTAGATAATTATTTAAATTCAAATCAAAATCTATTTGAAATTGAAACTTTTGCATAAATTTTGAATTCAAATATATAAAATCATAATTTCTTTTTTCTTTTTAAATTTAATTACAGTTTCAAAATATATATACTTAATAAAATTTTATTTTATGCCAAATAATTCTATTTAATAAATTATTAAATTTAATATTTTTAGATAATTATTTAAATTCTATCAAAATCTTTCAAAAATTAAAAATTTAGCATAAATTTTAAATTTAAATATATTAAATCTTAATTTATCATATTTTTAATTTAATTATGGTTTCAAATATATATATGTGCTTAAAAATTTTTATCCGTTGAAATTAGAATTAGAGAACAAAAATAAAGAGCAAAGGGGGATCAGCCCATTCAAGTCAATATTATTTTATTTGTTATTATTAAAATTAGAAATTGAAAAAGATAATTTTTTTTTATTTGATGATTATAGTTTATTGATTTTGACAAGAATTGACAAAAGTTAGAAAGAAGTAAAGGTCACGTTATACTCATAAACAAAAAAGTCCATTTCTATCTTTTTTACTCTCAAAATATGGTTTATATTAAAATTAATAATTAAGTAAAATAAAATAAAATAAAATTTGAATTGGTCAGGTATTAAGATTTATTTAAAACTTATATGGTGATTAACTCTAAATTAATAAATTATTGACTAGAAGGCATGTATTACTAAAATAATAAGAACTTGCATCTTTATATAAAAAGATGAGATATTTGAATGTTGCCAAAGAAATTACAAAAAAAATATAATTCTGTCTTTGGGAACAAATATAATGTTTTATTATTTTTATATTATATACTTGGTTAATTTATTTGTTTCTCTTTAGTCCATTATTTTTTTATAATTTTGTTTAGATTTATTATAATTAATTTTTTATATTTTTTATTTAATCATTTATTTAATGTTTTTATTCTCTATTAATTCATTAACATATTTGCTCTTATTATTATATATTTTTAATATAAAAAAATTAATATGTAAACTTATATTCTCCATTTTTTTAATAGCATTTTTTTATTATTACTTTTCTTTATCTACAATGGATGGTATGAGAAGAATGATGATCACTACCATATTTGACCTACTAAATATACTCTATCAATTATGTTAAAAACGAATAAAAATAAATAATATTTTAAAAAAATGATATATTTTTAAGCATAACATAAAGAATCATTATTTCCCTTTTATCTAAAAAAAATAACTTTATTTTGTTGACATAGAAATAATTGTTAGGCTAATATATTTGGGTAATAATTACTTGAAGTATGTCAAAAATAAGAATTAATAAAAAGCAAATGGTTATGACCAAACTAATAATTGTGATTTGTTATTCAATCAAATATATATATATATATATATATATATACGAAATTATAAAATATTATGATTCAATAGTTTAGGAATATTCTATTAATATAAAATATTTTTCACAATTTAATCAAATGATATATATTTATCAATATCAACATTATCATAAAAACAATTATTAATCTTAACTATTGAAAGATTTTTTATTAACCAAGAAAGAAACGGTAGTAAAATTTTTAGTGTTTAGCAAATGACTTGAAGAAAACTTTTTTTTATGAAAAAGAAAGGATTTTTATAATTCTTAAAAATTTACAAAAGCTTAAACTTCTTTTAGATGAACAATATCATTTATAATATATTATGTATATATTGTCATTTAATTGTAGCTTAGCATTTATGAATGTATGATTATTTATTAGATCAATAATAATTTGTATTTTTTTATTAAGATAACATAAAAAATTAAAAGTTAATTAAAAAATAAATTTAAAATTATGAAAATTTTAATAAAAAATCCTATACATTATAAGGGTTAAAAAAGCTAGCTATATTATATTACAACATATATAGACACTTTATAAGTTTTGTCACATAGACATCTATGTAGACAATTTTTTAAAATAACACATTGGATAGTTTTTTAAAAGAGTAAGATAGCTTTTTTCTTTAATTATAAATTAAATAATTTTAAGTTTATTCAAATATTCAAATTATTCAAATTATAATAAAAAATAAAATCAATCTAGAGATTTTTTTTTAAAATTAAAACTCTAAAATATGGATTTTATCTTCTTAATAAATAATTTTATTCATTTATCAAATAATTTTATTTAAGAAATTATTTAATTATCAAAATCTTTCAAACATATTTAAAAATTACAAAATTAAGTTTATCAAAATCTTTCAATAATCTTTTTTTTTTTATCTTGATTTGAATCAATAAAAAAATATCTTTTTAAAACTTTACGTAAAACATTGAAAATTCAAATATCTTCATGTAAGATATTGAAAATTCAAATAATTTTTCATATTAAATCTTTAAATAATAAGATCATCCACTACAGGAAAATAAGTCTTTAGTGGTGTTTTTTTTCATGTTTAGCGATATTTATAAGCGTCACTATATGATTTACGACGTTTGTAAAAAATGCCACTAAAAGTGCCGCCTATACTTGCATTGGGGAAAATAGCAACGTTTTAAAAAAAAATGCTGCTAACTTAGCGACGTTTGTAAATGTAAATACTACAAATTTAATCTAAATTTAAGAGTGTTTTTGCATACAAACACCGTTAAATGAGGGAATTTACTTTTTTTTTCAAGATTTACTACTATAATTAAATAAAAAATGGATAAATATTTTTAAAATAAAAAAATGAATTTAAATTCATAAACTGAATATTATAAATATTTAAATATCTAAATATATAATTTGTTCTAGTATACATGTAACACAAAGTTTAATACATTAACATTTAAATTGTTTCAGTACATTAACTAGAAATTTAAAATGTATGAAATTGATAACCATTTAAATTTAGAGCACTACCATTTGATGAAGTGTTTTTTCCACCACAATCACTAGCTTGCTCAAGAACTTACTGAAAAAAGTAAAACAAGTTTTTACACTTAATAATAAGTTATTTCTAATATTAAAAAATATAAATAGTTATTAAATATAATACTTGAGTTGGTGGATCACCTAGATTGTTCCTTTGAAATTATTGTTGCACAAAATTCATAAGAGTATTAAGTTGATCATGCAACTGTTTATGCTCCTCATCCATTTTAGCATGCTCGTTAGCTTTTTTTGCTTCTATTTACTGTACATGTTGTTGTATAGTTTGCAACCCTTCTCTCAATATTGAGATTTCTCATGAAGATTAACTTGTTGAGAATGTAAATTGTTGGGAGCTATTTCTATAGTAGCTATATGGTGTTGTAGCCAATCCAAGGCTTCGAACCCGTCCATGTCTTTCTTTTTTCGGTAACTTTTACGAAAATTTGAATTTTCAATTCTTGCATGTTGACAGAATAGTCAGATGCTGCTTCAATCTCAATGGTTATTTTCTCTTTCACTTTCTCTTGTAAATTAATCAAATAAAGCTGTAAAATTTAATAATTAATTTATAATATATTTGAAATAGTAAATATTTACACCCTATATAAAACGAATCCAAAAAATTATCACAATTTCTTGTGTTTCAACATTCAAGTAAGATCCATCTTTTTTTTCTATGGATTAATCGAAAAAGTTTCACACATCTAGTTTTTTTACCCAACTCAATCTCTTACATAAAAAATACTATTTTTGTTAAACACACATAACTTATTTATGTGTATCAAGCATGGCAATAATGATTAAACATTTAATAAAATGAAATAAGAGCTATCTAAATTGTTAAAACAAAACAATAATTATAAATTTGTATTTTTATCTTTTAACGTTACAAAAAGTCCTAAACAGACATAAATCGATAATAACTTTTTCACACATCAATCGTGGAAACCAAGTTTAATCATTTGGACTTTAATATCATGTATTTAAGCTATCTAAACTGTAAAATATAAATATAACTGCATATTTACATTTTTACCTTTTAATGGCACAACAAAGTCCTAAAAAGATATAAATGATAATATTTCATACATATCAACTGGGAAAACAAAGTTTAATCATTCAGGCAAGTTTAATATAATATATTAAAGCTATCCAAACTGTTAAAACAAAAAAAATAATTGCATATTTATATTTTTGCCCTTTAAAGTGCTAAACGGATATAAATGACAACTTTCTTATTTGATGCGTTACTTAACTTTTCATTTTTCTTTTTTGCAAAGCTTTTTAATCTACTCATGTGGATATATTTCTGTTGCTTTATGCTAATAATTTCAATTTTTTTCTTTCTTGTCATAAAAACAAACTCGTATATAGCAAAAATACAAATATTACCAACTAAAAACATAAAACAATTTTTTTATTAAAAATAATATTAAAAGTTATAAATTAGTACCTTTCTTTTCATTGAGAACTAAAATCTAACCAACTGCTTATATTGCCACCTAATCACATCATAAGGTAAAATATCTATTGTGCCCTCTATAGTACTATTTTAATTGAAATATTTTTTCTTCAAATTATGCTTATAGTCTTTCCATTTCTTTCCTAATGACTTAAGAACAATTGAAATAGGTAGTTCAAGTAAAAATCTTGACTGTAATAATACCAAAAAAAGTTACAATTTATAAACCAACTTTAAAAGAATTAATATTTCTAATATGTAATTAATTATACTAATACCTTAACAAAGTTTAAAGCTTCGGCCTTAATTTCTGCTGGAATTTTATGCCATGTTTTATAATAAATAGGCAATTTCATGCCATTATGGGCAATCATTCCTAAATATCCAACTAGCAATTGACACTCTTCACTAATTGATTGCCTGTCAGAGTTTGTAAACACTACAATACACTCATTCAGAGGTACTATCCACAATTCCTTCAAAGTTGTCCTGCCTCTGGTCCTCTAGTCCTCCGTTAACCATGGTTTTCAACTGTAAAAAATAAAATTTCAATTAGTAAATTACCAATACTTTAATGATTATAATCAAAATCTAAATATGGTGTTTACGATACCTGCATTCAAATTAAAAACAGAATCAATTGGTGGGATACTATCTAAACCTAGACCTTTCGTATTACTAGATCCAATATCAGTTGAAATATTAGAAGTGACTAAGTTAGAACCAGCAGCAGACACATTTCCCTCTAAAGGATTCAGTCCCTGGCCAAGATCAATAGTTGTCGAAGATGGTTCTGAACTAATATCTCTGATATGTACTCCTTTCAATCTATTCCTAGGCATTGTAACTTAGCTGCATTATAAAAGAAAATAAGTTAAAAATTGAAAAGTTTAAACATTGTATATATAACCAACTATATTTAACAAATATATCCAAAGAACGTATATAGACATTGAAAAGTTAAGAAATCATAATCAACAATATATAAAAGAACATATCAATTTAATTAAATTAAAAGATAATGTATAATTTACAACACAATAAATATACAAAAGCGAATGCCATATAAATTACATAAAAACATTTATTACATTATGTTTTGAACATTCTAATTTCAAAATATGGATAATCCATCATGGTTCATAAATGTCTTCATCATCTTTATGGACCCACTGAGTACAGGTACTAGAGATATTTTCATCCAAGTTTTGGTTAGCAAAAGGAAAACATTTAGTTTCATATTCAACATCATCTTTAGTATCTAACCCCATATTAAATAAGTTCCTAAGTGTGTTATGAAGAATAACAAATCAAACCGATTCTTTGGGATCTTCAAAACAAAAAACTTATTTGACTTAAAAGGAAAAAATATAAGGTTCATCAATAAGTTGTTGTTCAGTGTGAATTAATTGAGAAAAAGTTATAATTGTAAATCCAAACCGATATTTCTTAATACCTCTTACATTATTCATATCAACTTAATTACATCGAAATAAGACAACCTTCCTCTTGCCATAATAACCCAACTCAATGATGTCATTAATTATGCCATAGTATTCAACATTTTCCTTTAAAGAGTTTGTGTCCCCTAGCACTAGCATAGCTAGTAGTTAACGAAGTAATAACAACTCCTGAATTTTGTGTTCTTCTACTTCTCTTATAGGATTTGTTGCGAAATCTAAATCCATTGATGATAAACCCTTTGTATTGTTTCACAATCCTATTTAGACCTTGTGAAAGATACTTCACCTCTTCACTAACAAGCTTTTCACTCCAAACCTATAAAGGTGGAATAAAATATATATTATTAATTTTATTTATACCCTAAGCATTCTATGTATAATTCTCAAAATAAGAGTATGGTATTACTTACAGTTTTTCTTAACTATTCATGAAAATTTTTGGTGAACAACTTATCAAGCCCTCGAATGTTTGATCGTTGATAATGTGTACGAGCTCTTAAATTGTTTCTATACTCATTACATTCATCAAAATAAAGTATTAATAGTAAGAAGCAAAGTTTAAAAATTATGCTTAATAGAATGAATGATTTCCTCTCACAAATAACTTACGAGCGAAATTATTCAATTGAGTCATGATGAAAAATAACATATTAATTTGCATGTGTCTAAGATTTATCATCTAACTCTATCACTTCGACTTTACCTATTGGTTGTCCAAAACTTTCAAAAAGATAAGTGTAGGCAAAGTCAATATGCTACATACCAAGATTTTTTGATGGTATATTAAATCTCATTTTAACATCTTCCAAATACCAAGAACAAAATGTCATACATTCCTCTGCTAAATATTTTTTAGCAATAGAACCTCCGGATAGAGTTTGTTATGATAATAAGACTTTAACCTCTCTAAAATCCTAAGGCATAAAACATTTGTCATATACCTTTTTAATTAGAATGGTATCATAAACATTAATAACATATTAATAAATAATATATTTTGATATGATACATCCATCGATAGTAAATCAGTTCATCGATTTTTGTTTCATATAAAAGGTGGATAACCAAATGCATCATAATAGTGAAGAAATTTGGAGGAAAAATATTCTTTAAATGGCATAATGTAATTTCAACTCAATCTTGAAGTTTGTCAAGCTCTTTCACGTTCAAAACTTTTCTATAGAGATCTTTAAATATGTTACTTAATTCAAGTATAACTGAAGTGACTTACGTTGATATTGATGAATATAAAGCAAGGTAAAGTAAGTTTTGCATTAAGATGTGGTAATCATGTGACTTCAATGAAAAAAATTTTCATTCATTCAAATTTACACATCTCGATATATTTAACGTATAACCATATGAGACTTTCACATTTTTCAACATCTTGCAAAACACATTTTTTTCACTTTTAGACATCCCAAAACAAGCAGCAGTCAATCAAAATTTGTCATTAGGAAGTAACTTCAGATGAAGGTAAGGGTGAATCCTTATATCAACTAGGTTAAGTCAACTTTTTAAGTCATCTTTTGATCTTATATTCATATTGAGTATTGTCTTGATAAAATTTTTATAAATATTCTTCTCTATGTACATCACATCAAGGTTATGACGTAATAAACTATATTTTCAATAAGGCAAGTTGAAAAAAATACTTCTTTTTTTTTTCACAACTCAAATTCATTAGAGACATCTTTTTCATCTTTTTTCTCATCACTTTGAATATCAACATTACCAACTTGAGTATCAATGTCACCAATTGAGGAATATGAGGCCGGATACCTTCAAAGATCTCTCTCACTCTTTTTTTTATTGAGTTATTTTTTCATAAATGAAATTGTTATATTTTAACTTTGATAAGATATCAAACCCAATTGGTAATGGCTCTTTCTTTAAATCTTCAGTTTCATTAAAAAGATGTTTTTAGAATCTAAATCGATGATTATCATCTAACCATTTACAATATGCCATATAATAAAACTTTCTATCATTATATAATCACTTCGAACATATCTACGCAGCATAATATAGACAAGCATAATGACTTTTGGTGCTCTAACTAGATAAATTTGCATAAGTAGAAAAATTATTGATAGTCCATAATAAGTTAGCATGTATATTGAAGTTTTTTTTGAAGCATCATAATCTTAACTATTTTCCATAGCCATTTTAATTCTTCAATCAAATGTTATAAGTAGATATCTATATAATTTTTTGGATCTTTTTCACCAAGAATTATCATAGACAAAATAAATAGTTGTTGCTTCATGGCAATCCATGGTGACAAATTGTAAGAAATAAATACAACTGACCAAGTACTATAAGAAGTATGAATCATTTTGAATGGATTGAATCCATCATATGCTAGTCCAAGCATAGCATTTTGATGATTAGAAACAAAGTCTTAAAACCTAGAGTAAAATGATTTTCATGGCAAAGAACCAGCATGATGCCTTAATGATCTATCATTTGTTTGCTCATTATGATGCCACGTCATAGAATTAATAGTTTTGGAAGACATGAAGAGTTGTTAAAGTCTCGGTATTAATGAAAAATATTGTAAAACTTTTACAAGCTTCTTTTTGACATAGACTTCATCATCATCCTTATTCAACCTTTCTTTAGGATTTGTGTCCAACTAATGAGAATTACAACATACATTACAAGATTGTTGATTTTTTCTATCACCCTAATATAACATGCAATCATTGGGACAACTATAAATTTTCTCATATCCAATACCTAACTCTTTGATAATCTTCTTTGAATCCTTACAAGATTCGGAGATTTTTGCAAAATAAAACATTATAAACTTTAATAATAAAATCAAAGAGTTTCTTATCCATCTACATAAGCATTTTAAGTGAAAAAAAACACACAGAAAGACAACCTTGAATGCTTAGATCCCTTATAAAGTTCTTTATTCATATCCTCAAGCAACTTATAAAACTATTATGCTTTTCCATTAGGTTGTTGGTCATTTACATCTATCCCATGTTCACCAAAATCATTTTTTTTTTAATATTTGACTCATTAAATCCATTATTTCGAGGAGAGGGATTATGAAAATGTTGGTTATGAATGTTAAAAAAATCCTACAACATGCTTTCTATGTCATCTTGTATAATATGATCATGTTGGTATTAGGGAGCTCTTGAAGTTGAAGGAACTCTAGTCATTGACCTTGACAGTATAGGCTCTCAATGAAAATACCAATTAACATATCCTGAGATAAATCTAATACAAACTAAATGTTCCAAAACAACTTCACGGATTTGCCAATTGATATTAGCACACCTTAAACATGGGTATAATATCATATTATCTTCACTTGCATTATCAAATGCAAAATTAATAAAAATTTCCACTCTATCTCGGTACTCTTGACTTAATCTTGACTTTTGCATTCAATTTTTATCTATTTAGTACTTGCTACATTATCAAACCAAAATTATATAATTAATTATATGAAAATAAATTAAATATTACACTTATAAATTAGTAACAAATTTAGATCTCCTAACAAGTTACTTGAATTAATTGAAGGTGATTATTTTTTGAAAAGGGAAATACCTTCACAAATTCACAACACTAATGGGCAAAGACACGATTGATAGAAATAGAGCAATTGATGATGAGCAAACCTTAATCTCAACTTGAAAATAAACAAAAAAAAGAAATATATTAGTATTTTCACATATTAATATACAAGATGAGAAAAAAATTAAAATAAACAATAAAACAAAAGCAAAAAAGCATTTGACAAAAAAGCATTTGACAAATAACTGTTTAAAACACCTCTATCTTTACCATCCTTAACAATAGGGTGAAATGAACCACTTTTACAATATCTTTGAGCCATAATTGAATTTTGTTTGACTCTTTGGATTGATTGAAATAGCTAATATTTAAATTATTATGCCCTTGGTGTAACATGTTTACTCTTGGTGTTGAGCCTCATTTTATAAGGAACCCAAAACTTTGGTTATCAAAGTTAGTTGACTTCAAGTAAAAACCATAATACCACATCAAATTTGAATTGTAAAGTATAGATACTTTCAATTTATTAAATGTAACTTATTGCTTTCAATTTGTTCCTTATAACGATTTTAGCCTAGAGAAATCTTAAAAGAGAGACAAACTGCAGCTAAGATTCGAGTGTACCTAAATAAATTTACTTACTGCAAATAATCAACATGATTTTTGTTGAGGAAAACAATGATAACTCTACCCAATTGATCTCTGTTGACGACAAACTACAAACTACAAATGATTTTAGCAGCAAACCAAGCCTTGCCTCAAACTCTACCAGTTCTTCAAGCTTTGCAAACTGTAAATGATTTTAGCATCTTAAGACTTTGCTTGTTGAGAGAAAATTTACGTGAAAAAGAAATCTAAGAAAAACAAGAAGACCAAGGCCGTAAATAGAGAGAAAATCCAAAAATAAAAGAGAAATTAGGCTGAAAACAAAAAGAATCGATTGAAAAAATGTAGAACGACTGGAAATGGTAGAAATGACAGAAGGGGTTTGAAAATTTGAAGGAATTTTTAGTGGCATTTCTTTTTTAAAAATGCCACTAAATACCTTTTTTAGTGGCGTTTCTTTTAAAAAATGCCATTAAAATACATTTAAAATAGGGAGTTTTATGTTACTGAAAATAATTTTTTTTTTAGGATTATTCAAGGAGTTTTTGGCTGGAAATGCCTTGAAAAATCTCTTACAAAAAATTGAATGGGGTAATTCAAGGTGTTTCTAGCCAAAAACACATTGAATAATCCATTTTAATTTTTTATTAAGAATTATTTAAGGTGTTTTTGGTAAAAAAAGCCTTTAATAAATCCCCTTCAATTTTTATAAAGGGATTATTCAAGGCATTTTTAGCTAAAAATGCCTTGAATAATCCTTTACAAAAAATTTTATAGGTTTTTCAAGGCGTTTCTAGCCAAAAACGTCTTGAATAATCCCCTTTAATTTTTTATTGAGAATTATCGAAGGTGTTTTTAGCCAGAAATACCTTAAATAATCCTTTACAAAAAATAAATGGGATTATTTAAGGTATTTTTGGCAAAAAAGCCTTCAATAATCCCCTTCAATTTTTATAAGGGGATTATTTAAGGTATTTTTGGCCAAAAATGCCTTGAATAATCTCTTACAAAAAATGCCTTAAATAATACTTTTCAATTTTTATAAAGAGGATTATTGAAGGTATTTTTTTGCCAAAAACACCTTCAATAATCCCTAATAAAAAATTAGAAGGGATTATTCAAGGTATTTTTGGCTAAAAACGTGTTCAATAATCTCTTTCAATTTTTTTGAAAGGATTATTCCATGCATTTTTGACAAAAAAATGCCTTGAATAATTCCCTGCTATTTTTTTTTTTGGATTATTCAAGGTGTTTTTGACCAAAAATGCCTTGAATAATCCTTTACAAAAAATTTAATAGGGTTATTCAAGGCATTTCTGATAAAAAAACACTTTGAATAATCCCTTTCATTTTTTATTGAGGATTATTCAATATATTTTTGGTCAAATATACCTTGAATAATTCCCTTCAATTTTTATTGGGGATTAGTCAAAGCATTTTTGAATAATCCCCTATTAAAGCACTAGAGTAGCTCAATCGGTTAGAACATACAACTATTAATCATAAGGTTCTAAGTTCGACCCTCCCTCTAGCATTTTGAGGGTTTTCTAAGGCATCCAAAAATGCTTGTTAGCGACATTTATAATATAAACGCCGTTATATTTATAAAAGTCAAAGTACATAACAGTATTTAGGTTAACAAACGCCACAAAAATATATTTTTAGTGGTGTTTTAAATCCAAACGCCACTATATAAGAATTTAGTGGCGTTTTATAAAAAAAAAGCCACTAACTTTATAAAAACACGGAACTTTGAAATGTTTATTTATAAACACCATTAAAAAACATTCAATCTGAATGAGCTTGTATAAACAAAAATAATTGTTTTATGACAAAACAAAAGTCATAATGATTTGAAATAAATAATTGTTCAAATAGTCATAACTATTTGAATTTAGTCGATAAACAAATTTTTACTAATTAGTTGTCTGAATATTAATAAATTTATATTACTTTAGTTGAAATAAGCTAGTAAGAGTCGAATAAATTATTTTATGATAAAACAAGAGGTTATAGTGATTTAAAATGAGTAATTATTCAAATAGTGAATTTGCAGCTTAATTACCTTAATAAACTTGATTAGTAGTAGGATTTTGCACTATAATCATTATTAAGGTGATCATAAGTGCCATGCCAAATTGGATTAATTTTCTGAAAATTTTTATTTTTCAAGAGATTTTGGGAGAATATTTTTTTTATATAAAAGAGATCATAATGTGAAAATAAGAGAATGAGCTATAAGTGTTAAAATTTGAACTTTAAACTTATTAGATGTCATCTATTAAGAGTGATTACATGAACTAATTATGTTTTGCTTTGAAAATAATTTTTGTTGGAGTCGAGCTTTAAAATGTGAAATTATTGTTTTAGCAAGCTTTTAAATGGGAATGAATCTAAATATCTTGAATCCAATGTTTTAAACTTGCCCAAACAAAGAAACTGTGATAACTTGCATTGTTTTTAATTTTTCATAGTGTTAAAGTGCAAGTTACATAGGGTTCTGGAGCTTAAAACATCAAAATTTCACGACACAAAGCCTAGTTGTAGTTATTCCACAAAATTTCAATTCTAGGTGATCCTACATTTGTTTAGTAGTTTAAAAAGTCTCAAACACTATAATAAGATTGTCATGCATGCAACTTGGCATAGAAAAACATGCATTATGATCTTTTTTTAACCTAACTTTGGTAGACTTTTAAATCCCTTCTATGTTGGGTTGTGTTATTTGGCTCAAGTGGATCCATGCTATTGCTTATAGTTTCAAGAATCTCTTTTTCATTTAAAAGATTTTAAATCTTTCTATGTCTTATATCATAATTATTCCTATTAAAATTTTCTTATTTTGTAAAATCAATCAAGGTTTTTTTTATTGTCATTATCTATATCATTGCGTAATACTATAATTAGGCACTATTCAAAAAAATAATATTAATTTATTAATATTCAAAAAATTAATGAGTAATAGATTTTAAAAAATAAATCTCTTTACTAAACAAGTTCAAATAGATTTGACTATTTGAACAATTATTTATTTAAAGTTGCTATGACATTTTATTTTGTCATAAAATAATTGTTTCAATTCACAAAAATTTATCAAAAATAAAATAATACTATTTCATTAATATTTTAAAAATTAATGAGGAAGAGATTTAAAAATCAAAGTTGTTTTCTAAACCAGTTCAAATAGTTATAATTATTTGAATAAATATCAATATCAAATTGTTGTGATCTTTATTTTCTCATAAAACAATTGTTTCTGATCGTACAAGCTTATTTGAATAAAAATAATACTAATTTAATAATATTTTGAAAATTAATATTAGAAATGTGAATAGAAAGCGAAAGTGAAAAGAAAGATAGTAAATCCTGGTTGAGAAAAAAAAATGAAGAAAACAAGAAGGAAAATAGATGAAGGAATAGGAAGAAAGATGGGAAGGAATAAAAAGGAAAATCTATTGGAAAGAAGATGAAAAATGATTTGAAGAGGAAAGAGGAATAATTGAATGATTTGGAATTGAAAAGGAAAAAATTTTGCAAACAAAAAAAGGATTTTTTAAAAGTATTTGCTTCCATGGTAAAGAATTTTGCATTTATATTGGCAAGGAGCATTTGCATTATTAAAAAAAAAACATTTTCATCATTAGTAATGATATTTGTGTTTGCATCTTTATGAGGGGGCATTTGCATCAAAAGATTTGAAAAGTAGTTTACCAAACAAGTTTAAATAGTTATGACTATTTGAACAATAATTATATAACATCATTATGACCTTTTGTTTTAACATAAAACAATTGTTTCAATTCATAAAAGCTTATCCAAAATAAAAAAAATGATAAGCAAGAGTTTAAAAAAATAAATTTGTTTATCGAATAAATATTGATAGTTATGACTATTTGAAAAATTGTCTATTTAAAATTATTATGATCTTTTGTCTTGTCATAAAAAAATTGTTTCAATTCATACAAGCTTATTCAAAATAAAATAATTCTAATTTATTAATATTTCAAAATTTAATAAGTAAGTTATTTAAAAAGTGAATCTATTTGTAGAATTAGTTCAAATAATTATGGTCATTTTAACAATTAAATTATCTATTTCAAATCGTTATGACTTTTTGTTTTATTATAAAACAATTATTTTTGATTGTACAAGCTTATTTCGAATAAAATAATATAAATTTATTAATATTTCAAAAATTACTAAGTAAAAATTTAAAAAATAAATATGTTTTCTGAACACATTCAAATAGTTATAACTATTTGAATTATTATCTATTTTCAATAGCTATGACCTTTTGTTTTATCATAAACCAATTGTTTCTATTCATACAAATTTATTTTAAATAAAACAATATTAATTTACTAATATTCTAAAAATTAATAAGTAAAAGGTTTAAAAAATAAATCTATTTATTGAGTAAGCTCAAATAGTTATAATTGTTTGATAAAACAAAAAGTCATAATGATTTGAAATATATAATTGTTTAAATAGTTATCAAGAGTTCAGACAACTGGTTGAAAGCAATATTGCTTACACTTATGCTTTTGTTGAAAGAGAAAAAAAATGAAAAGTTTCAAGTTTCAACTTACAGATCTCTAGAATTAACTTCGTTAAAAACTCTAGCAACAACAAACCTCATGTATTTTTATCCCTGTTAACATAAGAATGCATGATACTCTTTACCAAGCATAAACCCCATTTTCACCTCCAAAGGTTGTTAGGGGTGCACCGGACACCATGCGACGTGCGATGCTTTTTCAGCCACTGGACCCTACTTTTGGTTGAGCCATTTCCAAGGTAGGCAAGCCGTTAAATAGACAAGATAACTTTTCTCGAGCCCCTATTGATGTCATCGAACTCCCTAATGTTGCCATTAGCCATCGTATCCCAGTTCAAAGAATTTTAACCTGATTCTCTTTTGAAGCTCACATTGGATGCACTATTGGGTAGGCTTCCCCCATCTCTTAGGAATGACTAACCCATGTGCAAGTGCTATTCACGTGGAACCTTTCCCCTCATCATTCTTCAAAGTTCTCATTTGAATATTTGCTAGGCAACAAATATCACTAATCAAACTCCAAAACACCATACCAATTCAAAATCAAACTCCAAAAGATATTCAAGATTTTAGTTTATAAAACAAAATTTCTGAAATGTATGTATTATACTTAATCGAAAAGTATAATAATATTCTAACTTTATTATAACAAGGTACTCACATTACAAGCTATATGATAGCAAATTTGTTTGGTTCATTTATATTCGTAAACAAGCTTGTTTAAAGTTTGTTTAAAACTCGTTCGTTTATTATTTGTTTATTATTCATTTGTTATTCATTTACAATAATACTAAAAATATCACATTTTTATCCTTTACCCTAATCCTATTTTAATGTTTGTTTATATTCATTTGGATTGGTTTATCTTCGTTTAGGATTTATTTGTTTAAATTTATTTTGTTTAAATAGTTATAATTATTTGAATTAGTTCGGTAAATAGAATTGTTTTCTAAATCTCTTATAAATTTTTGAAATATTAATAAATTAGTATTATTTTATTTCGAATAAGCTTGTGTGAGCTGAAATAATTATTTTATGACAAAACAAAAGGTCATAACAATTGCAAATATGTAATTGTTCATATAGTCTTAACTGTATATTTTTAGTGGTGTTTTTAAATCTAAACATCACTATATAAGAATTTAATGGCGTTTTATAAAAAAATGTCGTTAACTTTATAAAAATACGGAACTTTGTAATGTTTATTTATAAACGCCACTTAAAAACATTCACTAAATCTCTATTTTCCTGTAGTGATAAAAAGAACTATATCCATATTAACTCTAATTATCAAATTTATAATTCAAATATATGTAATTTTTTTTAAAAAAAAAAATATATTACTAGTTAGAACGAGGTACGTAATTGGCAAGCCTTAAGATGTTTTCAAGGCAATCCCCCACATAAGGGTGTAAATGATACATTAGTACTCGCAAGCTACTCGAGTTCGATTCGAATAAACCTCAAATTTGGTTCGATTATTATCGAGTCGAGCTCGAGCTTGAGTAGTGTGACTCATCGATTGAGACGAGTTCGAGTATTCTTATACCCAACTCGAGTAGCTCGCGAGCCTAATCGAGCTTTTATATTTAAATATATTTTTATTATTTTAATTAATAAAATATATCTAATTCGAATTTGAGCTTGAGCACAAATAATCAAACTCTTATTGAGTATACGAATTGAGCTTATTTTTATATATTAATCGAGCTCAAGTTAGAAAAATGAAACTCGATCGAATTCGAGCTGAGTATCGAGCCGCGAGTTAAGAGTCGAGCTCGAGCTTGAGCTTTTCACTGTATCGGCTCAACTTGGCTCGATTACACCTCTACCTCTACCCCCACCCATGTCTCATTTGCAGAGGCATGTAAGGCATATCTAGCAAGGCTACGAGCATCTATGTTGGCATTTCTTCTAACATGTCGTGCCTAAAAGGAGAGAAAAGCTCTTCTCTTAATTTAGATATCAATCAAAATATTACCTACATTAGAGAAATCCTTTGATGTTGAGTTAATCCCATTTATAACCCATAAAGCATCTTCTTCAAGGACCATGTCCTCCACCCTTAAGAAAAAGGCAAACTCCAATGCTCTAGCAACAGCTAGAGTTTCTATTGTGATCTGGTCATTCACATTGGTCACCTTCCTCGTGGTCACCCCCATGATCCTTCCATTACGTCCCGTACCAGTACTCCAATTCCACCTGTTTTACTTGCGGTTAAGGGCACCATCAAAGTTGACCTTTACAAAACCCACTGGTGGTGGCTCCCACATTACTTCTATCTCAATACTCCTTGTTGGACAAATAGCATTGGCTTGTATAAACTCTTTCAGGTAATTTTCAGCTAACGGCACCATCGTTTCTTGTGTTTTGTGTTCGCTTATTTTGACAGTTAAGTTCTTGCTGTGCCACAATGCCCAACATAGCACCAGTCCACGCTCTAGCTTGTCAAAGGATGCCTCATTCGCAATCTCACTAAACTACCCACCCTTTGCATCACGGTTGATCCCGTTCCATCTTGCTGGAAGTTTGGCCAAGTCTCATACCTCTTGGATCTTAGCACAAGTCTCAAATGGCATGGGCCTCTGTTTCTTCGTGGTTTCCACATTTTGGGCAGATAGCTTGCGTTTCTATACCCCTTATTCGTAGCATTCTAAGAGTTGGCAGAAACCCCTTAGTCAGCTTCCATCCGAAGATTTTAATCTTATTAGGGACCTTAGTTTTCCACCGTTTCATCCATATTTGCCTTCTTGTCTCTGTGCTTTCGCCTAGACCGTGCTGCTGAGTTGTCATTATTATATGGTACGCATTTCGAACCGAAAACCTCCCATTCTTCTCGAAGGCCCAGGTGATCATGTTGGATGGTTGTTTAAGCTTAGAGGACTAGAGCTGGTTAGGTCTGCATCTTTAGTAGTAAATACACGATCCAACAACTTCCTTTCCATCTTTTGGTTTGGTTGTCAATCAGTTCTACCACCTTTGCATCCTCTCCTAAGATGCTCTGGGCATGGTTTCCAGGAAGAAGCAAGTAGTTATTAGGGAAGCATTTGTCCTTCCAAACTCGTGCCTTAGTCCCATCCCCAATCCTCCACCGTATTCCATTTAGTAGGTCCGACTTTGCCGTCCATATGCTGCGCCACGTGAGGGACGGTTCCTAACATAGCTTTGCTGTCAAGAAATTACCGTCAGGGAAGTACCTATCGCTCAGGGCTTTGAAGAGCAAGGATTCTTTGTTATTGAGTTACCTCCACCTTTACTTGGCCAACAGAGCACGATTGAAAAACTCCAAGTGTCTAAACGCTATTCCTCCATCTCTTTTGCTCGTACACATCATGTCCCATCTCAACCAGTGTATGCCCGTTCCATTTTTCCTTGTTCTCTACCCAAAAATTGTTGATCAAGCTATTAATATCCTGACCAAAGCTTTTCGACAGTCGAAAATAACTCATACTCGTTCTCGTAGACACCCTCTTTAGTCTAGAATTAAAATTGATTATGCTTAGATCTTTTCGGATCAAATTATTGAATTTAAGGATTTTTTTATTGTGTTTATTTATCTTATCATTTTATTATTATTATTTTATTTTCTCTTTTATCCTTGTTTATTGTATCTTGATTTTTTTTGTTTTTATCCCCAATCATTTGATTATTTCAAAAAAAAAAAATGAAAGTTAAATTTTGAAAATTTGTGGCTATTTTTGGATGGTAAACCTCATCAGAAACAATTTGAGGATTAATCTTGAGAGATAATCCTTAATTTTGTTTAAACTAATCTGATCCTTGGTTGAGACTCTGCTGCAAATATACATGCATTCAACACAGGAAATCACGGAGAAAAACCCAGCAAAAACCACCCCACTAGCAAAATCCAAGCAAACTCTAGCAAGTCCCTACCAAGTCTTCAAACCCATTCACCAATCACAAAAAATTATACCAACTTCATCACCCCACATACCATTTATACAATCACCACTGTCAGAACCGATTGAAGGCCGTCCCTGTTAATTCCATTGAACTTCAATTCCCTCAGTAAAATCACAAACCTTCAACACACATAACCATTAGACTACCTATTGTCACCACCTTCCCTGAACCACTGGAAATATCTCATATCACAAAACCTGGTCACGGCAGTCCGCAATAATTCCAGTCGAAACCCTCACACCCTTACAAGCATCAATTCCACCCACCACCGCGTATATTTTCTACCACCACAAACCTGCTAGCAATTTCAGCAAATACCTACCATACCAACCACAATATAGGAGAGTAAACACAAAACCACAGCAAACCAAACACTGATGTCATAATGATTTTCTATTCGAGGAGGACTCGATTGTTAGACTTATAAAAATTTTTAAATTCTCCACTAATATTTTTTTGTAAGGTGTGATTAGCTATTTAAAAATATTATTTTTTAATAAAAATCAATTAAGATTTATTAAAAGATGTTTAGGTCTGCGAAATCAAGATTGAATCTATAAGTACGATTATGAGTAAATAAGGTATTAGCACCTTTATATCGCCCGTTTGAAAATGACACAAATTAAACATGTATTATCCTTTAATTTTGATAATATGATTTTTTTTATATTTAAATTTAATTTCTTTAAATTTATTTATAAAAAATAATTTTTTTGTTGTTGTGAAGTTAGTATTATCATAATAATAATTATTATTATTTTCATATTCTATAATGTTTGCTTGTGTCTTATTTTCTTGTGATTTTATTAATAAAAAGGGTTCCATTTAAAATAATAATAATTTTTTTTTTTAAAAAAAATGAAATGAATTTTAGAAAAAAAGTAAACCTTACCAACATATTGGAAGGTTGAAATTTTTTTTTTTTGAAAAATGAATTTTGCATAAATAAACCTTACCAATATATTGTAAGGTTTATCAATTTTTTAAAATAAAATTTTACCAACATATTGAAAAATCTTATTAATTTTTGATAAAAAATAAATTTAAAAAAGATATAGTTTTTATGAAATCCTATCAACATATTGGAGGATAATTTTTAATAGAAAATCTTGCCAACATATTGGAAGATATTTATGAAAATAAAGTATTTTTTATGAAAATTAATTTTGAATCTTTGATAATGAAATTACTAAAGCGTTGCAAATATCAATTTTTATGAAAATTCCTAAGTGATAATTTTTTTCTAAATTTTACCAATATATTGGAAAGTTTAGAAAAGATTTTCAATATTAAGATTCTCACAAAAATTTCACTTATCATAAATACAAGTTTTTACACAAAATTAAATGAATTCGATGATAGAGCCTCTTCAAAGAGTGACAAATAGTCTCATTGAATACTTTTGACGTGAGAAAATATTATTAAGTTATTACCAACATATTGATTACCTTTCCTCTTAATTCACTTTGTCTTCTTTCATTTTCGCATCCGTAGAATAAATTGAGCAAAAATATAATTGCATTATATTTGTCATGAATTAAATGATAATGAATGAATAATAATGTCTATAAAAGATTCCTACATTCCTTTGAAAAAAAAATCCAAGATGACAAGGGCAAAAAGTAAACGAAAAAGATGGAAGAAGCCTAAGAAGAGGATTTGAAAAGGCAAATAAGGTGACAAAGTGATGAATATAGTGATGGATTGGTTGACTTAACTTGTGAGTTGTGACCAGATGATGAAAATAATGTAGATCAATTAATGAAATTTGTTCTAAAATTATTAGGTGGAGAAGCTAAAAAGGGAAAATATGAAATGGTGGAGTTTATAGAGCTTTATTACCACAATTAAAATTTCATGGCATAGATTTTAGTGACATCTGTATTACATGCATTGTGTTTGCATTGTTGTTTTCACAGTACATGTACATAATTTGGTGAATATTTATATATCTATTTTGATAATCGCATTTGCATTATGGTTTGGACATGCATTTGTATCATGCAGTGAACATTTTAATCATGGTTTAGAGTATGACATCTGCATTATTGTTTAGGACATGCATTTGCACCATTTAGTGAGAATTTGAATTGTTGTATTTATATCATTTAGAAAGCATTTGCATGGCAATCATTATTTAAAAAATTTTGACTTCGATAAAAGATTGGGAATTTTCATGAGAAAAAATTTTGAACTTTTTGAAAAAAGCCTTTTAAGATAAGATTGTGAATCCTAAAATGAGGAAAATATTTTATGAGGAAAACATTTAGAATTTTAAAGTTGTGGAGCCTTTTAAAGGAGTATTTTCAATGTTGAGAATTATTTGTAAGACATCTTGACATAATTTTTAAGAATTTTCAAATAAGAATCTTTGAGTTTTAAATGAAAATCATGAAAATTTTTTTGATGTGAGTCCCCAATGGTTTTCGAATCAGAATATTTGAAAATTTAGATGAAACCTTAAAATTTTTTAATGAGAACATTTGAAACATTGGAATGTGAAATATTAAAGTTTTTCAAATGAGAATTTTTTAAATCCTGGAAATGAATCCCCTAAAGTTTTTCAAATAACATTTGGATATGAATCTTTAGAATTTTCAAATGTGAATTTTTTAATGCTGAATGTGAGTCTTGAAATTTTGATGTGAATTCTTGGATTGAACTTTGGATGTGAATCTCTCGAATGCGAATTATTAATCTTTCTGAACTTGAAAAATTCTTATGAATCTTTAAATCTTGCGAATCTTAAAATTCTTACGAATTTGAAAATGATTGTGAATATAAAAAATCTTACAAACTTGAAATCTTGTGAATCTTGAATTTATTGTGAATTTGAAAATTCTTACGAATCTAAAAATTCTTGCCAAACAGAAAATTTTTGTGAATCTAAAAGCCTTTTGAATCTTTGAACCTTATGGATATTTGAATTGCAAACTTTTGAATTTCAAAATTATGATTCTTTGAACTCAAATTGTGAATCTTTGAGTTTTACCTTACATAGCGAATTGTTGGATTACAAAGTTCTTGAATATGTCAAATTGTAAAATTTGAAGTTTCGAGATTTTATAATGTTTGTTAAGCTATACCTGAACATAATGGATGTCTATATCTTCGCACAATTCTTGTTTCATAGAAAATGCGCAAAGAGGGACAACTATAGATACCCTATTTAGTCTAGGGCCCAAATTGATTATGTTTAAACCTTTTCGGACCCAATTATCAAATTTAAGGATTTTTTATTATATTTATTTATCTTATCTTATCTTATCATTTTATTTTTATTTTTTTCTCTTTTATCCTTGGTTATTATATCTTGATTTATTTTGTTTTTATCCCCAATCATTTGATTATTTAAAAAAATGAAAGAGTTAAAATTTGAAAATTTGTGGTTATATTTGAATGGTAAACCTCATCAAAAATAATTTGAGGATTAATCTTGAAGGATAATCCTTAATTTTGTTTAAAATAATTTGATCTTGAGTTGAGACTCTGCTACAAATGTACATGCATTCAACAAAAGAAATCATAGAGAAAAATTGAGCAAAACCACCCCACCAACAAAATGCAGGCAAACTCTAGCAGGTTTCTACTTCCAAGTCTTTATACCCTTTTACTAGTCACTAAAAATCATACCACCTTCATCACCCCACACACCATTTACACAATCACCATTGTCAGAACTGATTGAGGGCCTTCTCTATAAATTCCATTCAACTTTAATTCCCTCAGTAAAATCACAAACCTTCAACATATATAACCATTAGACTATCCATTGTCATCACTTTCCCTGAACCATTGGAAATAACCCATATCACAGAAGCTGGTTGTGGTAGTCCATAATAGTTCTAGCCAAGACCTTCACACCCTTATAAGCATCATTTCCACCCACCACCAAATCTCTCTTCCACTAACACGAACTTGCCAACAATTTCAACAAATACCCATAATACCAACCACAATACAAGAGAGCAAACACAAAAGCATGGCAAACCAAACACTGACACAAGCAAAATCATTAAGGAATTTAGACCGGCTTAACCTATTGACCAAAGTTGACTTTTTCTTATTTTGGTATTTTTTCTTTCTTTGTTTTTCTTTATTTCTAAATGTTTTATTTATTTATTTTTGTTAACTTGTGTCTTATTTTCTTGTGATTTTATTAATAAAAAGTGTTCTCTTTTAAAAATAATAATAATAGTAATTTTTTAAAAAAATGGAATAAATTTTAGAAAAAATGTAAACCTTACCAACTTATTGAAATGTTGAATTTTTTTTTTTTGAAAAATGGATTTTGCATAAATAAATCTTATCAACATATTGAAAGATTTCTAAATTTTTTAAAATAGGATTTTACCAACATATTGGAAAATCTTAATAATTTTTGATTAAAAAATAATGTTTCAAAAAGAAATAATTTTCATGAAATCCTACCAACATATTGGAGGATAATTTTTGACAAAAAATCCTACCAACATATTGAAAGATATTTTTGAAAATAAAGTATTTTTTATGAAAACCAATTTTGAATCTCCGATGATGGAATTATTAAGAGTGTTGCAAATAGCAATTTTTATGTAAATTTATAAGTGAGAAATTCTTTCTAAAATTTACTAACATATTGGAGAGTTTAGAAAAGATTTTCAATATGACGATTCTCATAAAAATTTCACTAATCATAAATAAAAGATTTTACACAAATTAAATGAATCCAATGACGGAGCCTCTTTAAAGCGTGATAAATAGTCTCATTGAATACTCCTAATGTGAAGAAATTTCTTAAGTTATTATTAATGTATTGGAGTAATTTAAGGATAATTTTCAATAACTAATTACTTAGAAGATTTTAAAGGCTTAGATAATACAAAATCAAATTGGTATTATCCTTTAGATGGGCATTGTGGAGGTGTCATAACTTTCTTCACATATAATCGACTTTGGACCTAGTTGGTTTAGTAGACATGAGTCTACCTTTTAAAGATACTTGAGTTAAGCTTGGAACTTCTTTTTAAAATAGGATAGATTCACCTAGGTAGCAATCACATCTAAATAAAAAAGATTGGTGGCAACTCATTTTAAATCATGTATAATAATAAGTTTACAGATCTATACGTTATGACAATACTATAAGATGAAATAGCTTGGAAAATTGATTTAATAAAATTTTTTTTTGCCCTTATAGATAATAGTCAGCTACTCTAAAATTCAATTCTTGACCGCATTTTATCCTTTAATTTACTAAATGCTCTTTTTTTATTCCTTTCAACCATGGTTGGTAGGCCAAGGTATTTATCAGGATCTAAAGTCTCATGGAACCCTAAAAGTTGGCACACTACCTCATGGTTGCCTTTATTACCATTTCTACTAAAATAAATCAGAGACTTCTCCAAGTTAATCTATTAGCCAGAACTATTCCCATATACCTGTAGCATGCTTCTCACTCTTTCACATTCGTGTTGGTTTGCCTTGAAAAATAGCAAACCATCATTTACGAAAAAGACATGTGTGATTGTATGCCCATTTCTACTTGCTTGTACCCTATTAAATCAATTTTCTCATTGTTATTTCACGAAGAGGGCTAAGAAATCTTTAGTGCATAGCAAAAATAAATAAGGTTGAAAAGGATCTCCTTGGCACAATCCATAATAAAGAGTAAATTTGTCTTTAACCTTACCATTTAAAACCAAAGAATAAGACATAGAAGTGATACATCTTATAGTAAGATCAATCCATCGAGAATGGAATCCAAGCCTGTCCATTATAGCCTTCAAAAATGATCACTCAACCATGTCATATGTCTTACTCATATCAAGTTTAAGTGCCACAAATCCTTCTTTCTTTCTACTTCTCATCTTTAACTTATGAATCATCTCATAGGCTATGAAAACATTATTTGTGATCAAGATCCCAAGGACAAAAGGCACTTTGGTTCTCACTAACACAATTGGTAAGCACCCACCTGAAACGGTTCACTAGTACCTTCACAATGATTTTGTAGATTACATTGAAAAGGCTAATAGTGTGAAAACTGGTGACTTTCTTTAGATTCTTGATCTTGGGGATAAGCACAATATTGGTGCCATTTACATCCTCTAATGGGGTCATTCCATTTAAAAAGGACAGATAGAAAGTAGTTACATCAACACCCATAATATTCTAAAACCTTTGGTAGAAGAGAGTTGGCATACCAATCTAGGCCCAGTGCTTTAGATGGATGCATATGCTTGATAGCTTCATGAACCTTCTCATCCTTGAACTCTGAAAACAATTGTGCATTCATTTCAAGCATTACTTTACACTCTACAGCTTCCATCATGTCCTCAATTAGAATAGGTTGTGGAGAACCAAATAGCATATGAAAGTGCTAGACTACCATGTTTTTAATCCCATCTTTACTATCCATTTTAAATTTAAAAAAATTAATTTGAAAAATATCTATTTAATCCTAATTGCCACTAAAGAATTCTTTTATAAATTTAAGATTGTAAATGTAGTGTGTTATATCAATTTTTTATTTTTCCAGTTTGTAACTTTTTTCCAAAGTATATTATATTGTTATTGCAATTTATTTTTTTTAGTTTATAACTTTTTTTCCAAGATATTTTTTTATTACTATTGTTATTTCGTTCTTATGAAAAATAATATTTTTAATTTATTTTTGTCACATATTTTTCATATTTTGTATAACAATTTAGTTAAAATTACAAAAGTGAATGTTTGTTAATAATTCTTTTATTATTTAATTCATCATTCAATAATATATATGTTTTTATTTTTTAAAAAGATATATTTTATTTTTATTTGATATAATTTTGCAAGTGTATAATATTACTGTAGACAAAAATGATCCAAAGATAATGAAAACTTAGTGTATATGAATTTTATATATGTTATAAATTTTAAAGATTTGAATATAAATTTGAAAAAGAAATTAATTTATATGTATATACTTATATTAAGTAAGTAACATTATTTTGTGTATCGTATGGGTCTTCATTTAATTTTTTAATATAATGATATTCCTTATCTGAACCTCTTTAGGATTTTAAATCATGTTTAGATTCGATTCAATTGAGTTCTAAGTTATGGATAATTTTACTTAAGAATATAATTGAACTGACACTATAAGAAAATGGGTATTTAGTGGCAATATTTTAATGCTGTTTTACTAATAAACGCCACTAAGTTTTATATTTTTACAAAATTAATAGCGTTTATGAAGTAAACGCTACTAAATATTCATATGTGACATTTGTAATAGAAAATGCCACTAATTAACTGGAGTTAGTGGCATTTGTAGCTCAAAATACTATTAATAGTAAAGATTAGCGGTGTTTGTAGATTAAAATGTCGCAAATGAAAATATAAAAATTAATTAAATTAAATTTTTTTTTTGAAAAAACTACACACAACGTTGCTATTAAATGTAATTTAGTGGCATTTATTATCATAAACGACCCTAAATTTTCCCTAATTTCGACAAATCAATTGAGCTTGGTTGCTTAATTTCTCTTCATTTTCCCTTTATTCCCCTCTAACTACCCAAATTGTTTTGCTCTACTTTTTCATTGAAATTTCCACTTTCATTTTTCTTTCCTATTTCCTCAATTTAGCCCACATCCTTTCATTTTATTTTACTTTTCTTTTTTAAACGAAACCCATTGGGTTTCAAGCTTCCACAGCATCTACAGTGGAAAAAGTTCGAGCTCTTTTGAGGGGGTTGAAATCAAACATAGGTACTCTACTACTCTTCTTCTCTTTGCTATTTTTTGGTTATTTTTGTGGTTTGAATTCAGGTTGTAATTGTTACTACTCTTGGATTGTTTTGTTGTATCGAGGTTGAATTATGCACTTCTCTGTTTAGAATTTGGGTTCTCCTCTCAATGAATGCTCGATATAATGCGATTTTGAAATTTTTTAGCATTGCATCATGAAAATATTTGATTGGCACCTTAGGTTGGGGCTATAGGCTGCCTTGCGCTATTCTTGTGTTGTTGTGTGCTTGTTTGATTAAAATTTTATGGTAGATTAGGAGTGAATAGGGGTATGTAGCAACAAAATCAAATTGTAACAAGGCCTTTGTAAACTACTTCTGAACTGGTTTGATTGGACAAATATTTTAGTAGTTATATATGGGCAGCTTGATTTCATTTGGAAGGTTATTAAATTTCATGGACAACCCTCACATTCTTGCTTGGGTCAACCCTCACCATTCTTGCTAACGCTACTACCCTCACCATTCTTGCTAGTGCTACCAACACTTTCATAGCTTTTTGTAATACTGTCTTGGTGAACTAAGACCTCATTTTTCACTGTTTCTTTATATTTATCACCTCTATGGTTATTACTATTACCCAGGGATTCAAAAAACGGGTTGATAGCGGAATAGCGGCCGTAAAATTACGGTAGCACTGCCTTCCGCCACCGTTAATATATAGAAAACGGTTGAAAAATTCATTCCCATAAAAAATGGAGAGTAACGGCCGTAAAATAACGGCGTAACGGGCAATAGCGGCAATAACGGATCGTTATTGTTGCTATTCCGTTTTTCATTCACGGATCTAATAGTTTTAACAAAAAAACAAAATTTTACGCCTGCAAAATAAAACAACAAACCTGCAAAAGTAAAAGTAAAAGCCAAATCAAAAAATAAAGCTCACAATCTCAGATCTTTATCATAAAAAAAAATTGTAAAACGAGCTAGAAAACAGAGTTTCAAGTTTCAACCATTCAAACGACATTTTCGGCATTCAAATTCAAATCAACCTCAAGTTTTCGATCAACATTCAAGAATCAAGATTAAACAAGGTAAGAAAAGAAAGTTAAATTACCTTTTTTTTTTGTAAAATTTCTGTAAAATGATCGATCTGTTGTGTCTTGTGAGAGTTTGAAAGATGAACGAGATCTGTAGATACTAGGTAAGTCAGCAAGTGATAGTGATAAAGGGATGTGAGAGAAAATGAGAGATGAAAAAAAAATTTTTTTTTCTGGAAAGCCAGAGAAAGTAAAATATAAGACGAAGAAGATGATGAACAGTAAAATGAAATGTTTCTAGAATGGTCTCGGCTCGGGTTGTTAGAAAGAGTTAAACAATTTGATATATTTAGGCACGTGGAGAGATTGGAGGGGGTGGGGAGGATTGGGTGTGGTGGGGCGTTGGGGGGGTAGGTGGGGAGGGATTGGGTGTGGATTGGGTGTGGTAGGGTGTTGGGAGGAAGGTGGGGAGGGATTGGGTGTGGTGGGATGTTGGGGGGGAAGGTGGAGAGGGATTGATGGGGGTGGGGAGGGATTGGGTGTGGTAGGGTGTATGGAGGGTGGGATTGAATTTTTTTATTTAATTTTATCATTAATTTTTGAAAATTTTTTAGATAAAATTTAATTAGTGGTTTTGAAAATTTATAATTAATATAATATATAGATATTTTAAATGAAAATTTTGATAAAATTTTTTGTATAAGTTAGATGAAAAATAATTAAAATTAAATATTATATTTTGATTGTGTTATATATTAATTTATAATTTTGTATATGAATTTTAATTTTTTTTTGTTGTTTTGATATTTATATTATTGTCAATTCTTTTGATACTATATTAATTCTTGTTATTTTTGTGTAATTATTGAAGATTGTGTTTATTATATAATTATTAAAAGTTGTTTGTGATAAAAAAAATTTTATATCAATTATTGTATCAAAAAAATTAAGTTACTTAACAAATTTAGCATTTTATGATCTATTACTCTTATTAAGATTAAAAACTAAAAAATAAAAAATATAGGTTTGAAAATTTTATTAAAATATAAGTTTGAAAACTTTTAATTTTTGAAATTTTTTTTAGATAAAATCTAATTAGAGGGATTGAAGATTTATAATTAAAAAAAATAAAAGATTAATAATTTAATATGATATACATAGAGATTGTAGATGAAAATTATTGATAAATTTTTTATATAAGTTAGACAAAAATTAATTAAAATTAAATATTATATTTTGATTGTGTTAGATATTAATTTATAATTTTGTATATGAAATTTAATAATTTTTTTTTGTTGTTTTGATATTTATATTGTTGTCAATTCTTTTGATATTAGATTAATTCTTATTATTTTTGTGTAATTATTGAAGATTGTATTTATTATATAATTATTTGAAGTTATTTGTTATAAAAAATTAATATCAATTAGTGCATCTAAAAGATTAAATTATTTAATAATATTCTTAAGATTAAAAACTAAAAATTAAAAAATTTAGCGTAAAATCAATTTTTAATGATGTAATAAGTAATATTAATATTTCTAAATATAAGTTTATTTTGTTTTTATACAAAATAGTAAGTATGCCACCACGTGAAGAGTTCCCTAGTAAAGGAGTAGAGGGCGCGCCAAGTGAATATAGGTTGGTATTTTGAAACACCTGTGCCAAATACAAGAGGAAATGTTTCGTGTAAACTTTGTGGTAAAGTTGTAAAAGGAGGAATAACACGTTTCAAAGAACACATTGCTCATAAAACTGGCAATGTTGCACCATGCCCCAACGTTACTGGTATGTTATGTTTTTTTAATTTCTTTGAAAATATTATTGTTAATTTCTTAATAAAAATTATAAAATTACATAAGCATGTGCAACTAATTTTTTCTTTTTTTTTAAACTATATTAGTAATAGGTATAGTAAGAGAAAGTATGATGAAACTTCTTCAAGAAAGCAAATCAAAAAAGGCTGACAACAAAAGAAGAAAAAATGAATTTTTATCACAGTTAAGAGGAGAAGATGATTATGAAGGATTTATTGATGAAGACATTGCTACTAGACAAGCCATGCGAGATAGTATCCAATCACAACATGAGTGGCACAGAAGACAAGAATTCAGACAAAGAACTAGTGGTTGGAGTAACATATATGAAGAAGGACGAAGCTCTCATGGTTCAGTTGCTGAATATTTTGAAGAAAGAACAAGAACTCCAAATGAGTCTGAATTTTCATTAAGGGGAGCTATTCCTGAATTGGTTAGAAGTAAAAGTTCAAGACAACCAAAAGTAAGTGATTCATTTCTAAAGACATTAAGAAGAAAAATGGGTGAATCAGTATCAAAATTTTTGATATATGATCGACTTCCTTTTCAATTAGCAAATTCCCCATGGTTGCATAATTTGATTTCTGTGGCAGCAGAAGTTGGCCAACATGTAAGACTTCCAACACCTTATGAGGTCTCAGATGTGTATTTAGAGTCTGAGTATCAACAAGTTCATGAATGGGTTAATGGATTAAAAGCTTATTGGAATGAATTGGGTGTCACTTTGATGTGTGATGGTTGGACCAATAGTTTGAATCAAATGCATATCATTAATTTTCTTGTTTACTGTAGTAAAGGGACTATTTTTTGAAAATCTGTAGATGTCTCAAGTGTTCGTAGTAGAGATACAAACTTTTACTACAGATTATTAGATGAAGTTGTGGAAGAAATTGGAGAAAAATACATTGTTCAAATAGTCACTGATAACGAGGCAGCACTTAAGGCCGCAAGAAAAAGACTAATGGAGAAGAGAAAACACTTGTATTGGACAGCATGTTCAGCTCATTGTTTGGACTTGTGCCTTGAAGATATTGGGAGGAAAAAAAATGTGGCAAAGGTTTTGGATGATGCAAAGAAAGTGACTTGTTTTATATACAATCACATTTGGACTGTTAATTTGATGAAGAAATATACACAAGGGAAGCAAATACTTCGTCCTGCTTTTACCCGATTTGCCACTCATTTCATACAATTAGAAGAAATAATAAGGCAAAAGCAAAGTTTGAGAGAGATGTTCAATTCAAAGGTTAGTACTTAGTAATTAGTACAATTATTTAAATCTAGCATCTTTTTATAATATTATTGTTTTAAAATATTAATTTAAAATATATTACTCTAAAAATTTATTGATGAATATATAGGAATTTAAAGATTCAAAATGGGGACAACAAAAATCAGGACCTGCTTATGAAGTCAAAAAAATCATTTTGGGAAAATATTTTTGGAAAAAAGCAGGTGATATAATAAAATTTTATGAGCCTTTGGTAAAAGTGTTGCGCCTTGTGGATGGTGATGAAAAACCAACAATGGGCTTTATTTACGAGGCTGTGGATAGAGCTAAACAAGCAATTCAACAAACTTGTCGTTATTCTGCTGAATATGAAAAGATTATTGACAATAGATGAAGTTTCATGCACTCTGACTTGCATTCAGTTGGTAAGTAAACCAAGAATATAGATGGTATTTAAAAAATATGTTTATTTTTTATACTTAAATTGCTTCTATATTTAGTTTTTATTATTTTAATATAATATTGTTATAAATTATGTTTAGGTTACTATCTAAATCCACAATTTCAATTTGGAGTGAAACATTCTGCAAATGTATTTAAGGAAACATTAGAAGGTATAAAAGCAGTTATTGAAAGATTAAAACCTTCGATAGATACTCAAATCAGAATGATTAATCAGGTTAGTATTTAATACTATTTTATAAATTTAACATTTGTTTTATGTATTAAAAATTAAATTATTTTTTATTTATTCATTTATTATTGTATTTTCAATCGATGTAGTTGTTATTATTTCGAGACAAGCATGAAACATTTGGTAGTCCACAAGCACAAAGAGCTTGGAAGCAAATGAATCCAGGTAAATAGTAAGTTAAATAATTATAATTTATTTATATTATTTAATTTTATAGCCCATTGAAATTTAATTTAAATAATTTTATACAGCTGAGTGGTGGATGATATATGGCACTTGTGTTCCTGAATTACAAAAACTAGCAATCAATGTGCTTAGTCAAACAACATCTGCATCAAATTGTGAACGTAATTGGAGCACATTTAGCTATATTCACACCAAAGTAAGAAACAGATTGAAGTTTGCAAGACTCCAGAAACTTGTATATACCTATTATAACATGAGGTTGAGGATGAGAGATCAAAAAAGAATGAGCATTGATGAAATAAATAATAGTTTTAATCTTATTAGCCTTGACCATATTTTTGAAGATGATGATCCACTAACAGAATGGTTGCAAGAGAAATAAAATCCTCTATTAGATGGTCAAAACTCTGATTGGTTGCCTGCAGATAATTCTGATAATGAAATGAATGTTGAACGATCACGTCAATCTCAAGAAAGGAATGTATCTCATTCAAGTTCAAGTCCAACACCAAGTCAGAGTGATGATGGTGGTGGTTTAAGTCCAGATGATGATGGTGATGGAGATGGTGATGGTGATGGTGCGAATTTTGGTGATAATATGGATGCAAATCGACCTTACAGCCCACTTGAAGGAGAATTTGGGCTTGCTGCTACTGGTGGACTTTTTATTAATATGGCAGAATACGGAGGAAATCCATTTGCTGAATCTAGTGAGGGTCAAAGTGCACGTACAGCTCGATCAAAAGGAAAAGCAAAGAAGCACCACTATGAAATTTCTAGAGGTTCTTCATCTTCAGGTGAGAGATCAAATTCTAGTAACTTTGAGTATAGTGAATCATCTGCTAGTACTCAAAGACATTACTATCCACCAGAACAACATAATTTTCAACCTCCTCATGGTTATCCACCTCCATATGGTTATTATCCACCTCAAATGTATCCTCCACCTTCTCAAATATATCCTCCACCTCAAATGTATCAGTTACCACAAATGTACCCTCCACCACAAATGTATCATCCTCAAATATATCCTCCACCTCGAATGTATCAAGAACAAAGGTCTCAGGGATGGAGATGGAGTCAACTTGGCTCTCAAAGTGAAGATAGAGAATCTGATCCTCCTCGTCATTCTACCATGTGGTAAATTTGAAATATGTATCAATAATTGTAGTTGATGGAATTTGAAATTATTATATTTTTAAGTTTGTAATTTTATTAAATTAAATGCTTGGTATTTAACATATTATGTTTTGTTAATATTTGATTTGTCTAGAATTAATATTGAATATGAACTTAGCCAAGAAAAATTTTATGGATAAATCAAATATGAATGCTTTTTATAATCTAAATAAAATTGTGAATAATTTTTTTAGAAAATAAAAAACATAGAGTGTCATAAACTATTTTTAAAATCATTGAATAAGAGTTTTTATAATTATAATTATAATTATTACATTTTATAATAAATTGTGCAAAAAAAAAAAAATTTCACGACCGTGATGACCGCAGTGATCGCAATTATCTCCGTTATATCCGAAAACGCGACAAATGCTACGCAACCGAAAACGTGACCGTGATCGCTATTTAAATCCCTGCTATTACCTTCTTCACTGTTTGCTTGGCCACCTTGTTTGTTTTTGTTCTTTGATTTTCCATGCTTTTTCTCTTTTTGTTAAGCTTTTTCAGGCCATATCTCTGTAAATCTCCCTTTCTTTGCTAGTTTCCTAATCAAAGTTACCACATCTACATGTAAGTTTTCTCCTATAATCTCACTCTTCCTTTCACCAGAGAGGGATAGTCTAATTTACAGCTTTGCCTATATTGTCTAATCTTTATTGAGATATTCATATGCCTGCCTCCTTTCCTTTTGTAAACAAATTGTAAAAGCATAACATTATGATTTTGATTTAAGACTTGAGATTTCAGAAAAAGAAACTTGAGATTTGATCCCAACTTCATTGTTACTGTTTTGAATCCTTGCCAATATCTATTATAATATAAAATTGATAAAAAAAAAAAACTAAAAGAGCCCATCAGACAAAATTTTAAAAGTTTTCTTTGTGGAAATCAAATTTGGTACTGGTCTTCCTTGAAAAATCTTGAGCTAGCCTCTTTAACTCCCTTGTTAATCTAGGTGCACCACAGTAAAAAATATGCTAACGTTAATTAGTTATAGAATTGTATCATATATATGGATTAGATCTATACAATTTGATAAATTATGCAATAGGATTTTTCCTATTTCAATGAATTAGAATATGTAAATTATTTAATGAATTTATTACCATGACCAAAGCCAAAGTTAATATTTTTAAGAAAAATGCTATTTGTCTCAAGTTTATGCTTACTTATGTGGCGTTAATTAATCAGTCTAATTCCAACATTTCACCATGAATTTGTATATCACCAATAATAATATATATTTTTTATACTTAAAATTGTCAAATCTTGAATTTGGATTACTAAAATTAAAAATTTAGTACTCTACCAATAAATCACATAAACCAATAATAATATCACTTGACCTTATTAATGATCACTAATTATATGTTAATTGTTACAAGAGTGGATTAAACATCAGTACAAATTAATAGTAATTGAGATAAAAAAAAAAGTTAGGCATGCAAGTACAAAGCTGTGTAGTTATGCCAATAAATTCTGTCACATAATTAGTACTTCATCATTCAAGCTAATATGGCAAATTGGCTACTAAGACTGATAAAAGAAAAAAAAAAGTTTATTGGCAATTAACTTTTGATTTATTTTTCTTTAAATTGAAGAATCCAAAATACTACTAATATATTAATTATTATTTTTTAGAACGGGTGATCGGTTCAACTTCTCAACTCCCCTATCATAAAATTCATTTGTCCTTTGTTGTTGTGCTGAATATTTTGGTGAATGTACTATTGTGATTTGTTTCTTTGTCATCAGAAAGTTGACCTTGAAAGATAACCTACCACACAATTGCTTTCTCCTTTGGAAGAATTTGATTCAGAATTTGAGATTTACAGAATTTTCTCTTTTACAAATTACAATAATTTTTTATTCAAAATTATCGTAATTTGAATTTAATTACTAAATTGAACACTCTATCTATCATTACATCATATAAATATTGATTGTTTAGGATCATTCTTAAATATCTGGACTTTTTTTACTTATTTATAATTAACAAAACTTAGTCTTATCTATTAAAAGAAACTTGTTATTTCAAAATAAAAAAACAGTTCGATGTTCTTTGATTTCAATGATATTGTGATATGTGATCAGGTGCGAATGCCAACACCCCTTCTAAATTATTAGAATTATTAGAATGATTTATAAAATTTGTAATGTTTGTGTTATGGATGTTTGATGTTTTAGTGGAGCTCTTTAATTTTTTTATTAGTTTTTGTTATTATAATAACTAAGCCAAATATAAATAACTTTATTTGAATTGATTTTTCGATGAATATATTTTGCCTAGACTTTATTGTTACCTAAAATTTTTTCATTTCATCTTGGCATTTGTTTTGTTTGTTTCTTCAGATTATAGTGTTTGATGAAACGACTTAATCTTGCTTGAAAAAATTTGTTGTACATGAAAATCATCAATAATAGAAGATAAAGAACCGAAAAAAGACATTTATAGTCATTTGTGAATATTATAAGGTAAAGTATTTGTCACATACTTAATCTTCCTTTGTTACATAGTAGGTTTCTAGGTGTATGAATATTCAATTAAAATTTGTATAAATTTTTTTGTTGATGTTATCTTTTTTCCTTTTTTGTATTGTTTTAAAAACAAGATATCAATATATTCTTTTTTTTTTTTAATTTTCGCATTGTAATAGGTTATATCTGACATCGTCTTGTTATTATTTTTGGTTTAATACTTAGTATAATTTAGTATGTTATAGTTCGTTTTCATATAATTTAATTATATAATTTTATTCTGATAATGTAGCAAGTACTAAATAGATAAAAGTTGGATGCAAATGTCAAGATTAAGTCAACAGTACTGAGATGGAGTGGAAATTTTTTTTAATGTTGCATTTGAAAATGAAAGTGAAGATAATATGATATTATGCCCATGTTTGAGATGTGCTAATATCAATTAGCAAATATGTGAAGTTGTTTTAGAATATTTAATTTGTATTAGATTTGTCTTGGGATATGTTAATTGATATTTCCATGGAGAGTTTGTACCATCAAGGTCATTGACTAGAGTTCCTTAAACTTCAAGGGCTCCCCAACACCAACATGATCCTATTAGACAAGATAACATTGAAGGCATGTTGCGAGATGCTTTTAACAGTCATAACCAAACATTTTCATAATTCATCTCTCCAAAATGATGGATTTAATTAGTCAAATATTGAAATAAATGAATTTGGTGAACATGGGATTGGTTTAGGTGACCAACAACTTAGTGGAGAAGTATCAAAGTTTTATAAGTTGCTTGAGGATATAAATAAAGAACTTTATGAAGGATCTAAGTATTTAAGGTTATTTTCTGTGTGTGTTTTTTTCACTTGAAATGCTTATGTGGATGAACAGAAAATTCTTTGACTTTATTATTAGAGTTTATGAAAGAAATGTTTCTTTTTGCAAAAATCCCTGAATCTTGTAAGGATTCAAAGAAGATGATTAAGGATTTTGGTCTTGAATATGATAAAATTCATAGTTGTCATAATGATTGCATATTGTATTGGGGTGATCAAAAAAATAAAAAATCTTGTCATATGTACGATAATTCTCATTGGTGGGATATAAATCCCAATGAAAGGTTGAATGATGATGATGATGAAGTCTATGTCAAAAGAAGTTTGTAAAAGTTTTACGGTATTTTTTATTAATACCAAGACTTTAACTACTCTTCATGTCTTTTAAAACTATAGATTCTATGAGGTGGCATCATGATGAGTGAATGGATTATCAATCATTGAGGCATCCTACTGATTTTTTGGCATGAAAATCATTTTATTCTGGATTTTTAGACTTTGTTTCTAATCTTTAAAATGTTATACTTAGGCTAGTATCTAATGGATTCAACTCGTTCAAAGTGATGAGTACTTCTTATAGTACTTGACCAGTTGTATTGCTTTTGTATAATTTACCACCATGGATTATCATGAAGTAATAATCATTTATCTTGTCTATAATAATTCTCAGGAAAAAAGGTCTGGGTAATGATATAAACATCTACTTGTAACTTCTTATTAAAGAATTACAGTAATTATTGGAAAGAGTTAAGACCTATTATGCATAAAAGAAAGATAACTTGAATAAATGTGCTGTTTTGTTGTAGACTATCAAAAATTTTTTTGCTTAGGTGAATTTATCTGGTTGGAGCACAAAAAGTCGTTATTGTTATCCATGTTGCATTGTGCAGACATGTTTGAACTGGTTACATAATGGTAGGAAGTTCAGTTATATGGTACATCATTAATAGTTAGATGATAATCATCGATTTAGATTTTAAAAACATCTCTTTAATGAAACTGAAGAGTTAAGAAAAGCACCGTTATCAATTAGTGGGTCTAATATTTTGTCAAAATTAAAAGATATTAATTTCACTTATGAAAAAATGGCTCAATCAAGGAAAGAGTGAAGGAGATTTTTGAAGATGTTCGGCTTCTTATTACTCAAGTTCATGATATTGATACTCAAGTTGGTGATCTTAATGTTCAAAGTGATAGTGGCAAAAAAGTATCTTTTTTGAGTTGCCTTATTGAAAATATAATTTATTACGTCATAACCTTGATGTGATGTACATAGAGAAGAATGTTTACAAAAATTTTATCGGGACAATTCTCAATGTAAATAAAAGATCAAAAGATAACTTAAAGAGTCAGCTTAACCTAGTTAAAATGGGGATTCGACCTGACCTTCATTCGAAGTTGCTTCTTAATGGCAAATCCCAATTGCCTCTTGCTTGTTTTAAGATGTCTAGTTGAGAAAGATGTGTTTTGAAAGATTTTAAAAAATGTGAAAGTCTTAAATGGCTATACGTCAAATATATCAAGATGTGTGAATATGAAGGAGTGAAAACTTTTTTCATTGAAATCACATGATTATAACATTTTGATGCAGGACTTACTTTCTTTTGCTTTACGTTTATTAATGTCAAAGCAAGTCACTTTAGTGGTAATTAAATTGAGTAACATATTTAAAGCTCTTTGTGGGAAAGTTTTAAAGCTGGAAGAGCTTGACAAATTTTAAGATCGAGCCGTGATTACTTTATGCCATTTAAAGAAGATTTTCCTTCCAAATTTCTTCACTATTATGATGCATTTGGTTATCTACCTTTCATATGAAGTAAAAGTCGATGGACTGATTTATTATCGATAGATGTATCCTATCGAAAGGTATTATTTATTAATAGCTTATTTAGGTTGTTGGTGTTGATCATATCACTTTAGTTAAAAAGGTATATGACAAATGTTTTATGCCTTAAGTTTTTTGGGAAGTTAAAGTCTTATTGTTGCAACAAATGCTATCCAGAAGGTTCTATTGCTAAAGGACATTTAGCAAAAGAACATATGATATTTTGTTCTCATTATTTGAAAGATGTTGAAACGAGATTTAATATACCATCGAGAAATGTTGGTATGCAATATACTTACTTTACCTACACTTATCTTTTTGAAAGTTTTGAACAATCAATAGGCAAATTTGAAGTGGTGGAGTTAGATGATAACTCTTAGGCACAAATACATCGATATGTTCTTTTTCATAATGACTCAATTGGATTATTTTGCATGTAAGTTTTCTTGTGAGGAAATCATTCATTCTATTAAGCATAATTTATTGTATTTTTCTTATTGTTAATACTTTATCTTGATGCATGTAGTGAGTATAGAAATAATTTGAGAGCTCGTGCACATTATCAACGATCAAACGCTTGAGAACTTGATAAGTTGATCACCAAAAACTTTCATGAATGGTTAAAAGCAACTATAATTAATGCTGTACTTCCTATTATAAGAATTCTATATAGAATGCTTAGGGTATAAATAACATTAATAACATATATAATTATTTCCCCTTCATAAGTTTGGAGTAAAAGGCTCGTTAGTGAAAAGGTGAAATGTATTTCACAAGGTTTGAATAGAATTGTAAAATAATACAAAGATTTTATCATCAATGGATTTAGATTTCACACTAAATCTCGTGAGAGATTTAGAACATAAAATTTAAGAGTTGTTGTTACTTTATCAACTACTAGCTATGCTAGTGGCAAGAGCACAAACCTTTTAGATAGAAATGTTGACTATTATGGCATGATTAATGACATTTTTGAGTTGGATTATTATGGCAAGTGAAAATTTATCTTATTTCAACGTGATTTGGTTGATGTGAATAGTACTAAAGGTATTAAAAAAGATCAGTTTGGAATTACAATTATAAATTTTTCTCGATTAATTCATACCAGACAAAAACTCATTGATGAACCTTATGTTTTTTCTTCTAAAGTCAAACAAGTCTTTTATTTTGAAGACCCCAAAAAATTGGGTTAGTTTGTTGTTCTTTGTAATACACCTAGGGACTTATTTGAAATGGGGTTAGATACCAGAAGTGATGTTAAATATAGAACTAAATGTTTTCTTTTCGCTAAACAAAACTTGGATGAAAATATCTTCAGTATCTCTACTTAATAGGTTTGCGAAGATGTTAATGAAGACATTTATAAACCATGATGGATCATCCATATTTTGTAATTAGAGTGTTTAAAACATAATGTAATAAATACTTGTATGTAATTTACGTGGCATTCACTTTTGTATATTTATTGGTTTGCAAATCATACATTTCTTTTAATTTAATTAAATCAATATATTCTTTATATATCGTTGGTTATGATTTCTTGACTTATCAATATTTATATATATATTCTTTACATATGTTTTTATATATTCGCTTTTATAATACAGCTAAGTTACAATGTCGAGGAGTAGATTAAAGGGAATATATATATATATATATATCAGAGATATTAGTTCATAAGCATTTGTGGCACCTATTGATCTTAGCCATGGACTAAATCCTCTGTAGGGGAATGTTCCTATTGTCAGTTCTAACTCTATCACTTTTAACCCTTCAATTGATACTGGTTCTAGCAATATGGGAGGTCCAAGTTTAGATAGTATCTCACCAATTGATTTTGCTTCTAATTTGAATATAGGTATCATAATCCTCATATTTAGATTTCAATTATAATCATTAAAGTATTGGTAATTTACTAATTAACTTTTTATTTTTTACAGTTGATAACAATGATTAACGTAAGACCAGAGGACGAATAACTTTGAAAGAATTGTTTGCACTATCTCCGAATAAGCATATTATAGTATCTGTAAACTCTGATAGGCAACCAATTGGTGAAGAGTCTCAACTCTTGGCTGAATTTTTAGGCATGATTGCCTATAATGGAATGAAATTACCTATTTATTATGAAACATGATATAAAGTTTCATCAAAAGTTAAGGTCGATGCTTTAAACTTTATTGAGATATTAATATAATTAATTACAGATAAAAAATTAATTAATTTAAATTTGGTTTATTGACTATAACTTTTTTTTGTATTATTATAGTCAAGATTTGTACTTGAAATACATACTTCATTGTGCTTAAGTCATTGAGAAAGAAATGGAAAGACTATAAGCATAATTTGAAAAAAAAAGTATTTTGATCAAAATAGTATTATAGAGGCCACAACAAAAAATTTATCTCGTGATATGATTAGGTGAAAATATGAACAATTAGTTAAATTTTGGTTCTCAAGAAAAAGAGAAGTATTAATTTATAACTTTTATGATTTTAGTTGGTAATTTTTGTATTTATACTATATACACAGTTATTTTTTTTGACAAAAAAGAGAAAAGATTGAAATTTGTAGTAGAAAGTTATAGAAATATAGCTACACAAGTGAATCAAAAAGAAAAAGTAAGTTTATGATATTAAATTTATTCGAATGATTGAACTTGATTTTCATTATTGATATGTGGTAAAAAGTTACAATTTATGTTTGTTTAAGACTTTTTGTGTCGTTAAAAGGTAAAAATATAAATTTACAGTTATTATTCTATTTTAACAGTTTTGATAGTTTCAATACATGATATTAAACTTGTCTAAATAATTGAATTTGGTTTCCATGATTAATATGTATGAAAATGTTGTTTATGTCTGTTTAGGACTTTTTATGCCGTTAAAAGGCAAAAATGTAAATTTCTTGTTGTTGTTTTGTTTTAATAGTTTGAATAAATTCAATACATGATATTAAACTTCTCCGAATGATTGAACTTGATTTTCATAGTTAATATGTGTGAAAAAGTTATCGTTTACATCTGTTTAGGACTTTTTATGCCATTAAAAGGTAGTAGTACGAATTTGTTATTATTGTTCTATTTTAACAGTTTAGATAGTTTCAACACACAATATTAAACTTGTTTGAATTATTGAACTTGGTTTCCACAATTGATATGTGTGAAAAAGTTATTGTTTACCTCTGTTTAAGATTTTTTATGTCGTTAAAAGGTAAAAATGCAAAATTACTATTGTTGTTCTATTTTAATAGTTTGGATAGCTTCAATACATGATATTAAACTTGTTCGAATAATTGAACTTGGTTTTCAAAGTTGATATGTGTGAAAAAGTTATTGTTTACCTCTGTTTAAGATTTTTTATGTCGTTAAAAAGCAACAATGTAAATTTACTATTATTGTTCTATTTTAACGGTTTGGATGGCTTTCATACATAATATTAGATTTATTCGAATGATTGAATTTGGTTTTACAGTTGAAATGTGTGAATTTACATCTATTTAGGACTTTTTGTGTCGTTAAAAGGTAAAAGTATAAATTTGCTATTATTATTTTATTTTAACAGTTTGGATAGTTTCAATACATGATATTAAACTTGTCCGAATAATTGAACTTGGTTTTTATTGTTAATATGTGTGAAAAAGCTACTATTTACGTTTGTTTAAGATTTTTTATGCCGTTAAAAGTAAAAAATGCAAAATTGCTATTATTATCCTGTTTTAATAGTTTGGATAGCTTCAATACATAATATTAAACTTGTTCAAATGATTAAATTTGGTTTCCATCATTGATATGTGTGAAATAGTTGTTGTTTATCTCTGTTTAAGATTCTTTTGTGCCATTAAAAGGTAAAAATGCAAAATTGCTGTTATTGTTCTTATTTAACAATTTGGATGGTTTCAATATATGATATTAAACTTATCCGAATGATTGAACTTGGTTTCCATAGTTAAAATGTGTGAAAAAGTTATCTTTTACATTTGTTTAAGACTTTTTATGCTGTTAAAAGGCAAAAAAGCAAAATTACTATTATTGTGCTATTTTAACAGTTTGGATGGTTAGATTCAATACATGATATTAAACTTGTCTAATTGATTAAATTTGGTTTTTATAGTTAAATGTGTGAAAAAGTTATCATTTACATCTGTTTAAGATTTTTTGTGTCGTTAAAAAGCAAAAATGCAAAATTGTTATTATTGTACTATTTTAACAGTTTGGATAGCTTCAATACATGATATTAAACTTGTCCAAATAATTGAACTTGATTTTCATAGTTAATATGTATGAAAAAGTTACTATTTATGTATATTTAGGATTTTTTGTGCCGTTAAAAGGTGAAAGTATTTGCTATTATTGTTCTATTTTAACAGTTTGGATAGTTTAAATACATGATATTAAATTTATCCAAATGATTGAACTTGGTTTTTATGGTTGATATGCATGAATAAGTTACGGTTTCCATGTGTTTAACAATAACATGTGTTTTTATGTAAGAGATTAAGATGAGTGAAAAAATTAGACGTGTGAAACTTTTTTGATTAACCCACACAAAAAAAGATGGATCTTATCTAAATGTTGAAATACCAAAAATTATGATAATATGTTGGATTTGTTTTCTAGAGAAAGTAAATATTTACTATTTTAAATATATTATGAATTAATTATTAAACTTGATAATTTTATATGATTGATTTGTAAAGAAAGTGAAAGAGAAAATGACCGCTGAAATTGAAGTAGAATTTGATGGTTATGTTAATATGCAAGAATTGAAAATTTGAATTTTTATAGAAGTTGCCAGAAAAGAAAGACATGGATAGGTCTGAGGCCTTGGATTAGTTCCAACACCCTCTAGCTACTATAGATGAAGCTCTCAACAATTTACATTCTTAACAAGTCAGTTTTCACGAGACATCTTCATATTGAAAAAATGATTGCAAACTATGCAATAACGTTTCGAGCAAATGAAAGCAGAAAGAGAACATGAGCGTGTTAGAATTGAACAGGAACGTGCTAAAATTGAAGAAGAACATATTAGAATGGACCAAGAGCGTGCAAGATTTTAGCAGTTGCATGATCGATTCAACATTCTTATGAATTTTGTACAATCACAATTTCTAGGAGCTAATCTAGGTGATCTACTAACTCAAGTATTATATTTAGTAATTATTTATATTTTTTAATATAAAAAATAGCTTATTATTAAGGGTTAAAACTTGTATTACTTTATTCAATAGGTTCTTAAGCACGCTTGTGACTAAGGTAAAAAAAAAAATCCTTAATCAAATAGCAGTGTTCCAAATTTATGCAGTCATCAATTTTATACATTTTAAATTTTTCGTTAATGTACTAAAATAATTTGAGTATTATTGCAAGTATTAAACTTTATGTTCCATCCATATTGAAACAATTATGTATTTATAATATTTAGTTTATGAATTTAAGTTTGTTTTTATTTTTTTTAACATTTTCTATTTAATGATAATAATCAATATTAAAAAAAAATTTAAAAATATAAATTTCTTAATTTAGCGACATTTGTGCCTAAAAGCACCGCTAAATGCCAAATTTAGTGGCACTTTCTACTATAAACGTCATTAAATTTAATGGCGTTTTCTACTATAAACGTCACTAAATTTGCATTTGGTGACGTTTTTAAGAACAAATATCATTAAATTTAGTGGCATTTTCTGATACAAACGTCATTAAATTTAGTAATATTTGTTCTTAAAAATGCCACTAAGTTAGTGGCATTTTTCTTAAATACCGTTATTTTTCCTGATGCAAGAATAGCCAACACTCTTAGTAGCATTTTTGAAAAATGCTGCGAATCTTTTAGTTATGTTTATAAACGTCGTTAAACGTGAAAAAAATGTCACTAAAGACCTAATTCCCTATAGTGTGAGTCAAATTGATATGGTAAGAAGCTTAAGTATAAACTCATGGCTCGGTTTCAAACGAGGAGAAGATGCCAACATGCAATTAAAAAAAATTAAGAAGACTTCCGAGGAAAGAAGCTGACAATTCCAATCAATGTTTTTCAACACGGCTAATGAAGAAAGTCGAAATGCGTTCAAACACTTTGGACAGACAGAACATGCAAAGTAGACAGATATCAGATATAAAATTCATTTTGCATCTTATCCCTTCACGTTTTCTAAGAAAAACCATTACCATCCCCACCATATAAAAATGATTATAGTCTATAGAAACAAAACCCAGCTTTCATTTTATTAAGAACAAGGCCAGCTGCTGTTTTAATTTGATTTTGATCACATGGCCAGGTATCAGTTACTTCCTCAATTCAATACCCACCAGGTTTCTGACTTTCCCATCTCTCAGATCTCAATTCCTTCAGAATTCCTCAGTGAAGCTGTGTTTGCAGGAGGTGAGCTGCATGCCTCTGTGATCTCCCCCTCTGGCCATTGGCGGATCCAGACCATGAACTAGGGTGTTCATGAACAATTCAAAAATTAGAAAATGATAAAATTTAAAGGAAAAATTTTCTCTGGACATACCCGACATTTTTTCTTGAACATCTTTTTTATTGATAAAATTCATAAATTTGTTGGTAATTTTTTTTTCTGTTATAAGTGGACACCTCGAAAAGAATCCTGAATCCGCCTTTTCCTCTAACTGGCTTCTTTACTGTTTATATGAAGTCATGAACCTGATGGTATATTCTTATTGATATGCATGAACTTGCAGGTAACTTTTGGGGTCTTGAAGCTGCTTTTGGGCGTGTAGAGGGAGTCATAAGAACCGCCACTGGCTATTGTGGAGGAACCCTTAGAAAACCTTCATACAGAGAGGTAAACATCTAACATATATTTGATGATTCAACAGTTTGACAGCAATCCATCTTTACCCTGTTAACAATATTTTTAGGTTTGTGAAGGAAAAACAGGCCACACTGAAGCTGTAAAAGTCATTTATGATAAGAGAAAGGTCTCATTCAGATCACTCTGTGATTTCTTCTGGGAATTCCATGATTGCACCAACAAAGACTACCTTGTAATTATTTCTTCTCCCATATATTCAGCATTTATATCTATTTTTCAATTAATTATTTGGACTATAAGGACTTAATTTGAGCCAATCTTTTTTACATTTAAATCCATATAATTTTTTAAAAATAACTAAATGAATCAACTTATTAAATTATGAAATTCAAGTCTTTTTGTCGTTTACAAATTTTTTATTACATTACAATTAAGGTTATTAGTCATTGATTATATGCTCAGCTGTCATCATTAAATCTAGAATAAATTAATTAATTTGATACAGAATTTTGGACTTGCCACACACCAAAGGTCAGCAATCTTTTACAACGGAGAAGAAGAGAGAAAGCATGCCCAAGAGTCAAGGATCAGGTGGCAGATGAAATTGAACAAGAGGATAGTGACAAAAGCCATCCCTTTTAAATCTGAATTTTATATGGCAGAAAACCAACACCAAAAATACTACTTGCAGAAGAATTATAGGCTTTGTGAAAGCTTGAATTTGAGAAGCACTGAGCAATTTGCGGAGTCAAACATTGCTTGCAAACTCAACGGGTAAGATTTTTTTTTTTTTTTTTTGTTTTTAATTATGAATCACAGTAATTTGAACCCATTTTTCATTTCGAATAAATAATACATGTATTTATCATTAATCTCATATTTAATGACAAATTTTGTATTTGAAAAAATGAACATTTTATGGATGTGATATAAGTCAACAAAACAAATAAACCAAAAAAAATGCACTAACCTGAGGGACCCTGATTCCCCAGACTCATTTGAGTCAATGGCCTTATTAAACACGTAAAAACATGTTACACATGTTGGAAGTGATCCCGTGGAGCGTGGCCTACCTCTTTTTTTGTTTTTTAATTCTTTTATTCAAAAGAAATAGAAAAATAAATGGTAGGTATTATAATTTACATCATAAATTTATTAAATATAATTTTTGAAGATTAAATTAATTAAAATTAATGGAATTTTATTTTATTTTTTTATTTTTCAGAAAGTCATGTTGTCCTTTACATGGCATTGAGATCTTCAATCACACTACGAATTTAAGTCTTTGTCTTTGTAACCGTAGAACAAGGTTACAAACTAGGATTAAATTAACATTCTTTTTGTTTTTCCGTTTTTTGGCCAAAGGATATAATTATATAAATTGGGCATAAAAGTCAAATTCCCAACAGCATTTTATATCTACAGTTTAAAATGAGGATAAAGTTCAGATTTACATCACAATCTTTGAATCAATGCAATTTTATCATTAATTAAGGTAAAAAAATTAAAATATTTTAAGAATATTCCTTTTATTTCCTTTCTAAAAAATATTTTTAAGGTTAATTTTTTATTAAAAGGATCCAAATATAAGATTAAGTTAAATCAAAACCGATTATTATCTCTAAAGTAAATATTCATTGAAATTATAATTATTATTAACAATTATATTTAAAAATTAAATTTTAATTAAAATATATTATTTATAATTTATATTTTTTAAAAAATTAAATTCAAACTTAAAACATCATATCCAAAATCCAAATCCAATCAAATTAAATTTGTGGGCTTGATGGATAGTTTGACTTGTGAATGCTTTTGCTTTTGATGATTTTTAATCAAATAAAATATATAGTAACGTATTATTATTAATTTTTTATTAAAATATGTATCACTTCTAACGATCCAAAATATTGTGTATCAATATCATAAAGGCCTGTTTAATCTTTCATTTAATGAAATAAGGGCAACTAATTTCCTAGGTCATTTTCCGTTTGGACCTGGAGTAAATTCCTGGTGGTCACTAAATTAATACCATTTTATCACTTTCCTCACCAAACTTTAATTTGTTCTTACTAAGGAGTAGTTTAATTAATAAATTGAAAAATTTAATACTATTTTTTTAATTATAAAAATTAAAATACTGATGATAAAAAATTTTCTTTGCATGTTATTGAAAATTAAAGATTGATTAAATTTTTTATCAAATATTTTGTAAAAAAGAAATATGATATTTTAAGGATTTTATCTTACTAACTTTAATTAAGGGCAAATAGGCATGTTTGACCTTATAATTTGGGTATGTTTTACTAAAAAAATAAAGAGATATAGATTAATATATTCTTCTCTATATATATTTAGGGTTCTAATTCTCATCTCTCTTTTGTCCTCCTTTGCTGGTAATTGTTACCAAATCTTCAGTATATTAGCTATGGAAGCGAGGTCAACCATTGATAAGCTGACGACATTTTTGCAAACAAAGGAGATGATGGCATTGCCAGAGGAAACCAGGTCAGTATGCAAAGAAATAATAGAAGTCCTTAGAAGAGATCATGAAGATGGAAAGTCTCAAAAATTTTGAAGATCATTAATATAATCGTTAATGTAGCTCGAATTATAGTGTAATGTTTGAGGCAAAAGAACAAAAATTTAATAATTATTTAAGTTTTTAATATTTTATTATTATTAATTTAGTTTTGAGTAATTGTATGAATCCAAAACTCAACATTGTTATTACAAGAATTGCAAATCTTTATGGACACCTTAATATTCTTGCCAAATTTATAGCTAGACAATTAAAATTTATTTCGAATAAGTTAAACCATTAAATATTTATTTTTATCAAATTAAATCTTTAAATATTTATTTTTATTTTAATTGAACTCTTGATTGAATGGAAATAAATGTTGATAGATAATCAATTTTTATCTAATAAGGAATTAATTAGTGAAAATAGAATTTTGAGAGTTTAATTAATTATAACAAAATGATAAGAGTTTAAATGATTACTAAATTTTTTGTTTGAAGACTCTTTTACCCTTTAATCATTGTTTAATGTAGTACTTAAATTTAAAAAAATTTTAATGTAATATTTGAATTATTAACTTGTTAACTATTGTGGTATTTATTTTTAATTAACTCTAAATGATGACATGCAATGGATAAATAATCATTTAAATACTTATTAGTTAATAAATTTATAATTCAAATAACATGTTAGAAATTTTTAAAATTTAAATGTCATATTAAATATTTAAATATAATTTAAAATTTATTTATAATATTATTTCTTAAAATAATAGACAGGGAGGAATACTATTGGGATTGCAAACATCGATTCCTTACCAAAAAATAATTACAAGTGTAATGAGAAAATTGAAGACGGGATCAACAAAATCAAACTGCAAGTCTACTAGAATTCCATTGCCAATCAGTGTGTAATGGTTTTGGACTATTGTATTTTCATTTTCTTAATCTATTACATTGTAAGTCTACTAGAATTCCATTGTTAATTGAAAGCTTTGGTGCAAGGCATACCACAGACAACGCAAAGAACATGTCACGTGATTTTCCCTTCTCTCTCTCCAAAATACAATAGAATGAGACACATATATCTATAGAAAAAGATTTATGCATGCACATTCTGTCGGAAATCAATCATGCAAATTCGGCGTATGGACGATGAAATTTTAAAATTTTAATTCTCCATCAATTGAATCTTACCATGATATTGTTTTAAATAAGTTTCTAACACAAAAAAAAAAAAAAAACTTTACCTAAGGCTCTTTATAAATTCCGATGTGATTAATTATCAAAAAATAAAAATTTTTTAATTACGTTATAACAAATTTTTTATTAACCAATTGTCCAACTTCTAATAATATTTATACGAATAATTAGCCTATAATGGTATCAACAAATACTATCTAGCTAGGAATTGCCTCTTACATTCTTCTTACATTTCTAAACACATGAGAGTCATTCATGCACAGGAGGGACGTCATCTATACTATCTATACTAATCTATACTAATTATATTAAAATAATCCTAAATTGTTTATTGATTTAACACCTATATTTGGTTTTGGGCAGGAGGCTATTTTGTGGACTATGGATGTTTGAGGTTATTCGGCTTCAAATGTTTTGGTTAATTACCTTTTGTGTTATAAAAGCTGTATAAACAGCAAACAGCGAGGAAGATGGTGGCAAAATATTTGTCACTTTGTGTTTTAAACACTACATAGACAACAAATAATGGAGAAAATGGTGGCAGACTTTTTGATGATATAAAGGAAAGGAATATCTTTTGAACTTTTTTTTTTTTTGTAAAACCAATATTTAATAGCACGTAGTAAAAGTCTTTATTCTTCTACAAATTCCTTCGCATAATTTCTTTTTAGAACTAAAACTGCATTACACAAAAAAAAAAGTTTTAAACTTTATTCCAATCAAGTCCAACTTGATATTCCATTTTAATTTTTCACTTAAATATTTTTATTGTGTGATATTAGTTTCTTAATAGATTGGTAATAAATATGAATATTGTAATTCTTATTAATTAGAATTAGATTAATCAAACTCTTTTGCAATATTCATCCTTAATTTTCTAAATAATCCATTCATATTTATTGATTAAGATTAATATCCAACAATGTGTCATGATCACCAAAATATAAAAAGCGTCAAGAAGGTTTGACTAACTTATTTATGCATAATTTGTTAGCATAATTCATCCCTTTCATTACTATGTTTCAACAAAACTAGAGTATGGATTAGTGCATTCATCCAACCATAGTAATTCTCAAATCTGAAAGCTATTAGCTTTTCAAATTATCTATGAATGTATTCAAAATTTCATTTCACTCAAGTTAGAGATTTCATGAGTTAAACCTTCTCAAGAATAATGACATATTTGCTGGATCACTTGGGGTGATAAATCCTATCTTGATCACTGCTCTATCTCCACATGATTCATGCTGTACCTAAAATCCACCATATTAAACATCCTTGGTTAGGACTATGTAAGAATAGTATCAAAGTATAACACTTTTCATGCAAACTAGATAGTGATCTCAAGTAAAAGGATCAATTATGCAACTATCATGTGGGAATATTGCCATAATACTAAGTGATTACTAAATAGCATTTTCAAATTGGGTTATATTTGAATACTTGTTCTTGTAACAAGCAGTTGAATGTTTAGTTCACGTATATCCATACTTCAACTTACTTTACAAGAGCATAAACATATATCAGTTTCAATAACTTTTATAGGATCAAATTCTTGATAAAGCATCAACTAGGAATAAATTTAGAAATAATACTTTTATGCAATGAAGATCTCATAATGAAAATTTTCTTTGTAATTCATTTGCAAAGAATATCTTATTCCATGAATTTTACTTAATAAGTAATTGTAATTATATATCAACTTGTAGATTAAAAAAATCTTAATTAATAAAAATAATGCTTAATATAACATATATCTCATAGCCAAAATGATTAATTATAGGATATCTACTAACACACTTATATGCCAACAGCACCTGAAAATGGACTCATTCAGTGCTTTAGATTAGCCTAACACTTGGACTGGTGCACGGACACTCAGTGCTCGAGTGCTAACCGCCCAAGCTGCTGCTAGACAAGGATGCACATTAAGTTTTTGATGGAAAACTAAACAGAAACAACAAAGATAGGCAAGAGTAAACTTGTATTACTCCAAGTTGTGGTGTGTAAAATGAAGGTGGGACACCTTCTATTTATAGGTGAAACTTCCTTTCATCAATGGTTGATATTGATCCTATCTTAAGGCTCATAAAGAGTCTAGATATTACAAAGGATTACATAGGATTACAATGAAAGTGTTATAATTTACATGGACTCTTATCAGAAAGGAGTTTGAACCAAGTTGGACTCCTTCTTCAGTAATGCCCACGCAGGGCCCCTCCTTAGGCCTATGCCTGGATCGATTTTGCCCATTCCTGGGCTTATTTCTGCATTTGCACCTAGGTTTGTCTGAAAGCTATTGAACTGGATCCCTTAGCCTGAGGTCTTAGAGCTCGTTTCAGTGCCTGCGCACCCATTATGGGTTATGGTCTTGCCTTTAAGACCTCTATTGAGCCTCTGGGTTGTTCTTCCTTGCATTTTGACTTAGTCCCTTTTGCTTTAAAACTACTCTCTGTTTCGATGAGAACCCATTGGCTTGATTTTTCTCGTGAACTGTGACATTCTTCCTTACTCATTCTAGTAATGTCCTCATTGCTAGAGGGATGCTGCACCAAAACTGTATGCCCCTATGCAAATCAATTTCATTTTTTGCCCCTCAAACCAGATTTTTCATGTTTCGATCCTATACCTGAACAAGTATTTTGCTAGTCTTTGCTTTTTTCTCAAGTATTATCAGCCTTATGCTACACTGGTCCTTTTCATCTGCACGTCTAATATTTTTTTCGCTCCTTTTGAGTTGTCCATTACACATTTTTTTGAGAGATCTCGCTACACCTTAGGACTCACATTGTGACACTTCGTTGCATTTTCCCTTCATCTCCTGAAAAGGTTCTACCTTCTCAACATAATCATAAAGCACTAAGCCTCATCATTTTGGGCTTATCTTGGAGCTTATCAGCATTACTACTTTTGCTTATGGATAGCTTTTCTGCTCGATTGATGGTTGAAAGCCTTGCACTTTTTAGGGCACTCCTTGACTCTGTACATACCATCATGCAAAAACAACTCAAGGGCCTTTTCTCCTTACCCTTGTTAATGGCTTTGTTGACCTTGTAAAATCTGGGCTTTCTTGTAGCCTTTTTCTCTTCTGAAGAACTATCACCTGTGTCTTCCCCACTCTAGCATTTTCCCCTAAGCCTTGGATACTTAGTGCATTCAACTTGAGTATTCGATTCATAACAACACTGGCTCGACTTGACTCTTGCATGCCTCTTTATTGTAACACGATCTTTACCCTCGATTTTAAACCATCCAAAAAACTCTTAAGCACCTCTACCCTAGGTTTTAAGCCTACACCAACATTTATGGTAGCTTGTAATGTAGAATAATCAACCTTGAGCCTTGCTAGCTTCTCTTGTAAGGTTGACACCATGGCTTTCAATGCTTTATTCTACTGCATGATAACCTTCATTTCCTTATTCAATGATATTTTTTCCTACCTTTGAACCTATCCTTCAAATCAACAATGGTCACCTCACACTTTTGCAATCAAGTGTCTAGGGACATCATCATGTCTCACGATCCAAACTTTTTTTTTTGCCTGTGGGTAGGCATTCATCAAGGCCCTCATTCTGGCCTTCGGTCTAGTTTTTTTCTGGCCATGTTATAGCCCCAAAACACATTATCAGTCATGAATACACAAAATCAAAAGGGATTATCTCAACCTTCTACAGCACTTCAGTGATCAGGTCTTAGCCCCAATGAATCAATGCACTAGTTTATTGGCACAGCACATCAACACACACACTGTCAAGCGCCAATATGCTCACTGACTCACTATGCCTTGTACTCTTAGTTAGGCACCAGTCTGCATGCTTGCACAGCATGTCCAGCACTCTAACAACATCACAACTGTAATGGGTTGAGCACTTGTTTTGCATTCTCGCATGCCTGCACCTTGTGCACCAAGAGATGTTTCACCAAAACACAATCATAGCAATGACTTAGAATGCCTGCACCACATGATTGAATGCCCGTACCATCTTGTTTGAACTCCATCGAGGCTAATTGTGGTTCTAGTAGCCTTTAGCACTAATCACCTCTTCTGGACTAGTTTTTGTTGTTGACTCTAAACTAGCTCTAAATCAGCTTTGATACCACTTCTCACGGGCCAAGAGTTAAGCTTCAGACTCATGTGGCTTTATGACTTGAGAATGGACTCATCTAGTGTTGAAGGCTACCCTTTAAGTGTTTGATGAAAGCTAAAGAGAAACAATAGGGATAAGCCCATAGGTTCTTGCTAAGACAGGGTGCAATTCTAAGGCAAGCAAAACCAAGTCAGAATGTAAGAGAGAACAAGCCCAAAGGTTCAATGGAGGCCCTTGGGATAGGACTATGACCCTGAATGGGTGCGCGGGCACTAAAATGAACTCTAAGAAATTGGGCTAGTGGATTTGTTTTGGTAGTTTTCAGACAAACCTAGGTATAAGTGCAAGCAGAATTGATCCATATATGGTTTTAGAAAGGGGCCTTATGCGAGTGTTACTGAAGGAGAAGTCTAACCTAGTTTAAACTCTTTTTTTTATAAGAGTGCATGTAAATTAGAACATTCTCATTGTAATCGTATGTAATCTCTTGTAATATTTAGACTCTTTATGAGCCCTAAGATAGGATCAATAGTAGCCTTTAATGTAAAGAGGCTTCATCTATAAGTAGAAGGTGCCCCTACCCTCATTGTACATACCACAACTTAGAGTAATACAAGTTTACTCTTACTTATCTCTATTGTTTCTCTTTAGCTTTCCATCAAACATTTAATGTACAGCCTTGTCTAGTAGCAGCTTGGGTAGTTGGCCCTAGATTATTAAGTGTTTATGCATCAATTCAAGTATCAAATTGATCTAGGATGTCAAATAAGCCTATTCTCGAGTCTCGAAGTCACACAAGCTTGAATTTTGAGTCTCGACTCCTGACAAGGGTTAACTCAAATAACTAATATTGGTAGACTGAGCTCTTTTTACTAAAACTATCATATTTTAAGATATCCTGCTTAGAATTAAAATCTTTTTAATGCATTAAAAGCTAGACTTGATAAGCTTTCTAATCATATATGGTAAACATCTTAATTCCTTGTATATTATTTGTAATAATTGTTGTAATTCACGTCATATGCTATTTCTAGACAATATGTATACCTTTTAGTGAAAATTAAATATGTATTCATAAGAGATTCAAAATTCAGTTTTGCTTTTTTTGTTGAAAAATAGACTTAATAACTTTTGCAAAATATAAGGCTCAATTTGTAATTCCTTGTATAAAATTTAAGATAATTTTTGTAATTCATCATTGATGCTACTGCTATGCAACCTGTATATCCTTAAGTAAAAATTAGACTACTCTTCATAAAAAATTCAAAATCAATTTCTGTTTGTTTTGTTGAAAGTAGATTCAATGAGCACTCTAATAGTATATAATACTTATAACAATAATCTATCCATTGATATAGAATTTCATTTTAATTCATTGTTGTAGATAATAACATCTCATCTAAAAACAAAATCTCTCCTTCGATCTTTCAAAACCTAAATTTTTACTTTCAGCCTTTAAAATCCACTCAATAATCATTAGTAAACCTTAATAACATAAAGTAAATAAAACTCAATAAGATAGCTATGCTTTTCTTTTCTATTTTACAATAACTAGGTTTTCTTTCTTAAAATACCTCTACTACTTTTCTTTAGTAATTAATCTCTTAACTAAATTAATGGGCTTTAGTAATAGCTTAGCCCAATTATTATTAGGGTTGGGGTATTACATTTTTCCTTCTTTATAAAAGTTTTCATCTTTGAAACTTGATTTACATTCATATCTTATTCCTTTATTTCTTAAATCACTTCTCTTGTCGCATGATTATGTCATTAAACTTTTACAAAGGTAACAATTTTGTTCAAAACTTGTTCTTTCCAATCAACCATGTGAATAAAATAGTTCCAATATATTAAAACTTATATCATCCTTAATTTGTAAATACTCATATCCAACCACATAGCATTAAGAACATATTCTCTTACCATAAATTTGTAACATAGTATGTGTAATAGATATTTAAGGTGGCAAGATTTTTTTTTTTGAACTTCTTTTGCTTTGCCAAAAACTTCAAATATCCTTACATAATGTCAACTTAACCTTCATTATCTTATAATCCTCAGAACACTTTTATTGATGACACATTTAAGTACAAATGATTAACCACTTGAAGCTGCAAATCTTATCTTTGAATTTGGACATAATTTTTTTACTTATTTTAAATCATTCATTAGGGAAAGGTCATGGTCTACAGGAACGACCAAGCTTAGGGGTTCTCATTGAGATAGGGAGTAATTTTAAGACAAAAAGGACCAAGTCAAAATGTAAAGAAAAATAGGCCTAGAGGTTCAATAGAGGTCCTGGAGACAGGACCATGACCCATAATGCGTGTGCAAGTGTTGAAACAACCTCAGAAAACTTAAGCTAGGGGATTCAATTTGATAGCTTTTAGATAGACCCAAGTCTGAATGAAGGAGTAAGCTCAGGCACTGGTAGAATCGATCTAGGCACGAGCCCAAGGAGGGGTCCCAGCAAGCACTGCTAAAAAAAGAATACAACCTGGTTCAAACTCTTTTCTAATAAGAGTTCTTGTAAATTAAAACTATCCATTGTAATCCTATTTAATCTCTTATAATATCTAGACTCTTTATGAGCCTTATGATAGAATTAATATCAATCATTGATATAAGGGGGCTTCACTTATATATAGAAGGTGCCTCTACCCTTATTGCACACATCACAACTTGAAGTAATACGAGTTTACTTTTACCTATCTATGTTGTTTCTCTTTGGCTTTCCAACAAACATTTTATGTGTAGCCTTGTCTAATAGTAGCTTGGGAGCTAGCCCTGAAATACTAAGTGTTCGTGCACTGACTTAAATGTCAGGCTAATCTAGAACTTTGGATGAGTCTATTCCTGGATCTTAGAGTTGTAGGAGTCTAAAGCTTGAGTCTTGGCCTATGATAAGTGGTATTAGAGTAGGTTCAGAGTCTGTAGTAGAAGTTGGTCTAAAGGAGTTGATTAGTGTTGGGTGCTGCTGGAACCAAAATTAGCATTAGGAAAGGTTCGAACATGTTGGTGTGAGCATTTGATTGTGTGGTATGAGCATCCTAGGTCATTTTTGTGATCGTGTTCTGGTGAAACACCCTTTGGTGCACAAAGTACGAACATATGAAAGTGCAAAATAGGTGCTTGATTGATTGCTGTTATGGTACTATGAGAGTGTTGGATGTTATAAGCCAACCTTATATAAGATCATAACTAGGCATAGGATGTCATAAGCCATCCATGTATAGGGCCATGATCGAGTTGAGGTGCCAAAAGGAAAGGTAAATCTTATATGCTAAGAAAAAATGTCATTATTTCAAACATTATAATAGTTCTTGGTAGCATAGATATAAAATTTTTCAAGCTTTTTAGAAATGGTGAGCAATTGGCTTATTCTTGGGCTACATCACTGGCTAAGGTATGTACTAGATCACCTATCTAAGGTTGCCCTTTTGGCTCCAATAATTGTGGGAAGACTTGATGCTTTTTTTGTATTTATTTTACTACTCTCGATATTAATAAAATATTTTTTTCTTACGGGAACACTAGGGGTCACCTTGGTGTGTTCCTATTATGCTCCAGTATATCGTTATGCATTCTTAAGATTAACTTGTAGCTGGCATTTAGATATCAAGTTATCCTTGGCTGACTTGAGTGGAACTGTTTATCCAAGTGTTGCACGATCTATGCTTCATTGAGAGAAAGCTTAGCTTGTGACATATGGCATCAGAGTATGGTTGAAAAGTGCTAGATAATAGATAAAATGGCTACAAGTGATGGATTTGATGACCCATAAAGGATTGAGAAGCTTGAGGCTATAGTGGCTGCCCTAAAAGCTTACGTGGTAACCTATGGTTGACTGAGAAAGATCAAGACAGTCTAGTGAGAGTTGTTTGATACTTTAAATAGCTTGGGTGATGATATCAGAGATGCTCTAAGCCTCTTTCAAAGAGAGTTTAAGGAGCTTAGGACCCAAGTGATTGTGCTATAAATGGCTGTGGCTAGATCAAGTTCTAGCTCGATAGATAAAGGGAAAAATGCCAAAGTGCCAAAGCCTCGATGTTATGAGGGGACAAGAAATGTCAAAAAACTTAAGAATTTTCTATTTGATACAGAACAATACTTTCGAGCTGTGCACATACAATCAAATTAGGATAAGGTTGTAATGACTTCAATGTACCTTGTTAGGAATGCCAAGCTGTGGTGGTGTTCAAAATTTGTAAATGATAAATGCCATATTAGAACTTGGACGAACCTTAAGAAAGAGCTAAAAGACCAAATTTTCCCTATGAATGTAGAGTATATGGCTTGAAGGAAGCTGTGAGAATTAGTGTAAATGAGAATGATGTGGGAGTTTGTGAGGAACTTTTTTATCCTGATGTTAGACAATAGAGACATGTCAAAAAAAGATAAGATGTTTTATTTCCTTAAGGGCCTCAAACCTTATGCTAAAATGAAATTGCAAAGATAAAAGGTGAAAGATGCAGCCACTGCTATGGTTGCCACCGAATGTCTTTATTACTATAACGATGGCCCCTAAAATGAAAGAACCCTCAATCAGTTTGTAGTAACTCCAACTTAGGCCATAATGAACTCACCTTTGAGTGAATGATTAACTAATAGGTCTTCTAATCAATACAATACCCAATTCAAGGTAAACAATGCATCAAATTTCAAGCTAAAGAAATTGTTAGCTTGCTTTTTATGCTAAAGGTCACATCGGGTGGCCGAATGCCCACATAGAGGTGCCTTTAATACCTTGAGAGCCTTTTCTCAATAGTTTTTTAAAGTGTTTGAAACTGTCGAGAAAGTTGAGGAAAAGCCAATAAGGATGGGTTCAATATAATTTCGTAATACCCTTTATACCCAACTAAACATGATAAAGAAAAAACTTAAGAGAGGTTTGATGTATATGGACCTGGTGCTTAATGGTAAAACCACAAAAGCCATGGTAGATATGAGTGCAATTGATACCTTCATCACACTAAAGAAAGTAAAAAGGTGTGGTCTGAAGGTTAATAATAACTACGAGCAAATGAAAATAGTTAACTCACTAACCTTTGCAATAAATGGAAGCTTAAAGAATGTGATGACCAAGTTGGGGCCATGAGAAGAAAATGTAGACTTCATGATTTTTTCTATGGATGACTTTGATGTTGTCCTAGGTTTGGACTTCATGATGTTGGCTCAGGCAATTCCAATCCCCACTACTAGTTGTTTATTGTTCTTGAAGGAATGCTTATATGTTATGTCAGGCACAGTCTTTCCCAAGGGTCAAAAAAATGATTTTAACATTACAATTCAAGAAAAAGGTAAAGAGAAGGGAGCCCTCTTATGTAGCCATGTCAATTTTCAAAGATGGGATCAAGTTGGAATTGATACTTGATAGAGTGCAAAAAGTATTGAAAGAGTTTAAGAATATAATGCCAGTGCAATTGCCCAAGGTCTTACCTGATCAAAAATCAGTGGACCATGAGATTGAGTTTTTTTCGAGAGTTAAGTTGTCAGCTAACGGCCTATATCGCATGGCTTTACCAGAGCTAGTAGAATTAAGAAACTAATTAGATAAGCTCTTACAATCTAGATTCATTAAACCATCGAAATTACCATTTGAAGCATCAGTGCTATTTTAGAGAAAGCATGATGAGTGTTTATGGTTATATGTGGACTATAAGGTCTTGAACAAAGTCAGTATGAGAAAAAATCCTTTTCCTTTTATTACAAATTTATTTGATCAACTAAGCTAAGCTAGGTACTTTTCTAAATTAAACTTGAAATCTAGCTATCATCAAGTTAGAATTATGGAAGGAGATGAGCTAATAACCATTTGTGTAATATGGTATGATGCATTTGAATTTCTTGTTATGCCTTTTGGATTACTAATGCCCCTGCCATGTTTTGTACTTTAATGAATTAGGTGTTCCATGACTATCTTAACAAGTTTGTGGTCATCTATTTAGATGATATAGTGGTCTATAGTTCTACCTTAAAAGAGCACCAAGAACACTTACATCTTGTATTTTAAAAACTATAAGACAATTAGTTGTATGTTAAAAAAGAGAAATATGCATTTGCTTAAACATGGATTCACTTCTTAGGCCATATTGTTAAACAGGGCCATATTCAAATAGACATGGAAAAAGTTAGAGTTATTAAGAAATAGGAAACATCAAAGAATGTCAGTGAACTCCACTCATTTTTGGGATTGGCTAACTATTATAGTAGATTTGTGGAAGATTACTTTTGTATAATGATTTATTTCACTAAGCTATTGAAAAAAAAAGTATAAATGGTGTTGGACAAGTGAATGTTAAAAGGTTTTTGAGGGCTTAAAGAAGCCATGATGACAAACCCTGTCTTGGCTCTCCCTAACATTAAGAGCCTTTTTAAGTTCAAACAAATGTATCTGATTTCGCTATTAGGTGAGTGTTTTTGCAAGAATGACATCTAATATCATTGAAAAGTCAAAAGTTGAATGAAACCAAAAATAGATATACTATTCAAGAGAAAAAGCTCCTGGCAATAAGCTATTGTTTAAGAGCATATTGGCATTATTTGTTGGGTTCACAATTTGTGGTTAAAATGGATAATGCTGCAATTTGTCATTTTCACACCCAACTGAGGTTCACAACTAAATAAGCTAAATGGTAGAAGTTTCTAACCAAATTTGAATTTTGTTTTAAGCTCACAACTGAAAGAACTAATCTAGTGGTAGATACATTAAGTAGACGGGCAGAGTTGGCTACCCTTAAGAGAATCTCCCTAACAGTGGCTAATAAAGTCACGATAGATATCTATAAGCTAATTAAAGATAATTTAAAGAAAAACCACAAGCTAATGCCATCTTAAAGCTAGTAGAAGAAGAAAAGTCTAAGTACTTTTAATAGGAAAATGGGATCTTATTAACAAAAGGTCCTCAGTTGTTTATGCTAAAAGTATAAGGTCTAGAATAGATGCTACTGAAGGGATGCTATAACACACCGTAGATTGGTTACCTTGGATGGTAACGTACTTTGGCTTTATTAAAACAAGGCTATTACTGGCCTCATATGTAGTAATATCTGATGGACTATATGAAGACTTACCTCTTTTACTAAAAGGAAAAAGTTGAAAAAAAAGAAACTGACAAGCATGCTTGAACTGTTACTTATGCCTACAAGACCTTGGAAAAGTATATTATTTGACTTCATATCGATTTTTCCTAAGGTTCATGATCTTGGGTCTATTCTAGTGGTGATTGATCGTTTTGCAAAATATGCCACATTTATTCAAACCCAAAAGTGTTTCACCATGGAAGATACGATCCATCTAATATTTAAGCCTGCGATTAAGTATTGGGGCATTTCTTAAACCATTGTTAGTGATAGGGATAAGAGATTCACTAGTTCATTCTGAAAAAAACTTTTTCAGATCTTGGGATCTTATTTTAACATCTTTTTAAGTTATTACCCACAAACTGATGGTCAGACCAAATGATTTAATGGGTTATTAGAAGAGTATTTAAGATATTTTGTTTAAGTTAATCAAAAAAATTGGCCATTATTGGATATAGCTTAGCTTTGTTTTAATTCCAATAAGTGTTCTTCCACAAACAACATTCCTTTTAAAGTGGTCACTAGACAACTACCAAGACTACTGCATACATCTCTTAGCTTTATCAAGGGAAGAATCCATGAGCCTTCAACTTTAGTAAAGAATGGAGACAAAACACAAAAATTACATAAGCATACTTAGAAAAGGCATTAAAACACATGAAGAAGTGGGTAGATAAGGGTCGATGGTGTAACAATTCAAAGTTGGTAATCTTGTGCTTGTCAGACTAATGCCCGAACAAACTAGGTTCATAAGAAAGTGCAACCATAGATTGGTGTGTAAATATGGGGGTTTAGTAAAGCTCTTTTCAAAAGTGAGTAATGCTTCTTATAAAATTAACCCACCAAAATGGATGAGATGCATCTAGTGTTTCGCATGAGCAACTTAAAACACTATCATGTAGACCCTACAGATGCAAGTCATAGTGAATCAACTAGGGCTGTCATTACCATGATGCCACTATCAGAATGTTGACTTAAAGAGATTTTAGTTAACAGGGTGTCTTGAATATCTCAAAGAATAGTCTATAAATATCTAGTCAAGTGAGAGGGCTTAGGACCATAAGAAACTAGTTAAGAAAGAGACCATGACCTTGAAGCATTCAAGTAAAAAATTGAAGAATTTCAGGACAGCAAGTCGATGAGGGCGTCAACAGAATAGGTGAGGGAAGATATCATGAGCCAACTTTGTATAAGGCCATGACCTAGCATAAAATGTCATAAACCACCCATATATAGGGCTATGACTGGGTATAGGTGTCAAAAGAGAGGGTAGATCTCTTGTGCTAGGAAAAAGTATCTCCATTTCAAACATTATAATGATTTTTGGTAGTATAGATGTAAAATCTCTTAAGTTTTTTAGAAGGAGTGAGCAATCGATGTGTTGTTAGGCTACCTCATTAGCTAACGTACGTGCTAAACCACTTATCTAAGGTTGCACCTCTAGCCCCGACAATAGTGGGAAGATCGATACTCTTTTTGTACTTATTATACTATTCTTGAATTAATAAAATATTTTTTCTTATGGAAACATCTAAGGTCACCTTGGTGTGCTTCCATTATGCCCTGGTGTATCATTATGCATTTTTGAGATTAACTTGTGGTTTTTTGTTTGCTTATTCAGATATTAAGTTATCTTTAGCTGACTTGAGTAGAAGCATCCATCTAAGCGTCACATGGTCTATTGCTTCATTAAGAAAAAGCTTAGCCCATGACACTAGGCATGCTGTACAAGTGTGCAAATTGGTTCCTGATTAAAAGTGTAGGGCATGCTAAGCTAATTTGTAGATTAGTGCCTAATAGTGTATGTGTGCTGATGTGCTGTGTTGATAGATTGGTGTGCTAATTTTCTAGGACCAGGGCCAAATCATTAGAATGTCATAAAAGGTTAAGGTAATCCTTTTTGGTTTTGTGCATTCGTGACTAATAGTGTGTTTTAAGACTGTGGCATGGCTAAAGAAAACCAAATCGAAGGCTAAAGTGAGGGCCATGATGAGTGCCTACCTATAAGCAAAAGGAAGTAGACTAGATCGAGCGATATGGTGATGTCCCAGAACACTTGACTATAGAAGTGTGAGATGATTGTTGCTAATTTGAGGGATAGGTTTGAGGACAAGGAAAGATCTTTGATCGACTATGTTGTGAGCTGCCCTAGTTGCTGGTGTACATTTAGGACCCAAGGTGAAGGTGCCTAAGTATTTCTTGGATGGTTTGAAGTCAAGGGTAAAGAACATACTACAATAGAGAGCTATGTGAAAGTCGAGTCAAGCCCGTGTTCTTGTAGAATCAAAGACTCAGGTTGAGTACACCAAGTGTCCAAGGTTTAGGAAAAAAGGTAAAAGTGGGGGAAACACTAGTGATAGTTCCTCAAAAGAAGAAAAGGTTACGAAAAGGCCTAAATTTCACAATGCTGACAAAGCCAATGGTAAGGGTAAGGAATAAAAGCGCTTGAGTTGCTTTTTTTATGCCAGTTTGCATAGGGTCAAAGAATGCCCAAGGTTTGTGAGATTTTCAACCATTAACCATACAGAGAAGCTATCTGTAGGTAAGAGTAATAACAATAATGAGCACTAAAAGGAGCTTAAAAAGATGTGGCTCAGTGCTTTTCAAATCTATCAAGAGGGAAAAACTTTTCTAAAGGATGAGAAAAAAGTGGCAGTAAAATGCCATAGCATTTATCAAGGTACAACCAGATCCTTCCAAAAAAAATATGCAATGAACAACTCAGAAGAAGCTAAAAAAGCATCTGATGTGCAGATGAAAGGGACTTGTATAGCATTGGGTGATAGTACTTAAGAGAACCATAAAAATAAACGGAGTACTTGTTTAAGTATGGGATTGAAACATGGGGATTCTGGTTCATAAGGTAAAAGAGAAAGCAAACATGTGAAAGGGCTTACAGTCTAAGTGCAGTATCCTTTAGCAATAAGGGTATTGCTAGAATGAGTGAGAGAATGTCATGGTCTGCGAGAAAGACCAGGCCTAAGGGTTCTTTTTGAGATATGAGGTAGTTATAAGGTAAAGGGACTAAGTCAAAATGCAAGGGAAAATATACCTAGAGGTTTAATAGAGGTCTTGAAGGCAAGATCATGACTAATAAAAGGTGCATGGGTGCTAAAATAAGCTTAGAGAGCTCAAGCTTGGGGATTCAGTTTGGTAGCTTTTAGACAAACCCAGAAGTGGGCCTAAAAAGGGGTATTGCATGGGTATTGTTGAAGGAAAAGTCTAACCTAGTTCAAACTCCTTTTTGATAAGAATCTATGTAAATTAGAACTATCTATTGTAATCCTATGTAATCTTTTATAATATCTGGACTTTTTATGAGCCCCAAGATAGGATCGATATCAATAATTGAAGTAATAGGGCTTCACCTATATATAAAGGGCTCTTCTACCCTTATTGTACACACCACAACTCAGAGTAATACAAGTTTACTTTTGCCTATCTTTATTGTTTTTGTTTAGCTTTTCATCAAATATTTTATGTACAGCCTTGTCTAACAGTAGCTTAGACAACTAACCCTAGAGTACTGAGTGGTTGTGCATCGATCGGAGTATCAAGTTAATCTAAATGTTGAATGAGTCTATTCTTGGGTCTTTAAGAGGCACGAGTCTAGAGCTTGAGTCTTGATCGATGATTGTCATGGGCTTATGACTTATGCTAACACTCCATACGATTTTAAGTTGGACTACCTTTTTGTATGCCTAAGTCGACCTAAAAACATTCTTGATGAATGAGTACTCAAAAGAATACTGAAAGGCACTCTAAAACTAGAAAAGCCTGGAAAGTAAGAGATACTTGGAAATATTGTAACTTATATTCACTTAAGTATTTCTATACATCAAATAATGGTGAAGAAGCCTTCTAATTATAGTTGAAGCCCTTATAAATCAATGGCTAAGATTGACTCAATCAATGGATATTATAGAGTCCAAGATTACAAAAAGATTGCAAGAGATATATAGTAAGAGTTTGAATTTTGTAAGGAACTATCCTATCATTGAGAGTCTACAAATCCTTCAAGTTCAGTCTATTGGGTTTATTTGGGCTTGGTGCTTTATTGGGTTTACTAAGGCTTGGTGCACCTACACTTGGGCTTGGTTTACTTATACTAAGGCCTAGTCCATCTGAGGCCCTTTTAGAAGTGTTTACCTTGGTTTGAGAAGCTTGTGTGGGTGGTCATTGAGGTTTTTATGCTTGTGTGTGCATTTTGCATTCCTGTTATAAGCCTAGGGCTTAAGCCCTCATCACTGGTGCCTGGGCCTTGGTTGCACCCATACTGGCCGTGACACTCTCTCTATCTAATTTAGTGATGCCTTCATCATATGCTCTAAATGAAACTAGTTAGTTTGGTCCTTAAATTACCAAAGATCTTTAGCTAGTTCCCAACTTGCCTCATTATTGGGAAGTCCCTTCCACTGCACTAAATACTCAAGCCTTGGCTTATAATTTTGTCATCTCAAAATCCTATCAGCTAAAATACACTGGATTTATTTGTCATATGAGGCCGTCATCCTTATGGGTGCATGCTGTGACTTTGCCTGTGTTGGATTCTCTTGATCCTCATGAAATAGCTTTAACATGTTGACATGAAAAATTAGGTGTACCTTAAGCTTCGATGGCATTTTTAGGTTATAGGTTACCTTGCCTACTATTTTTAGAACTCTAAAAGGTCCTCGTATCTTTGGACTAAGCTTTTATGCATGACCTTATGGTGTAAGACTGAGTGCAACTTTACCATCAGCAAGTTCTTAGCTTGCTATTGCATATTTCGTCACTTGTGATTTGTCCACTTTTTGCTTTTCTTGGCTGCTTTGTGTAGACAGATTCTTTCAAGGTTTGCTTGCTCCTACTAAATTTTTGTAAACCTATAAGTTGTTGGATTAGGTCCTGTGTAGCCCACTATAACAAGTTACTTCTAGACTTAGAAGAAGCTATCTCTCAAGTAGGCTAGATGGCATGATTTCCTTGCAAAGTTTGATTTTAACATGGAGTACAAGCCTTGGAAGGCTAACTTAGTGCTATTGCAAAAAATAAAAGGCAATGCTTACTACCATCAGCTAACTTGAAAGTTCCCTAGTGCTATGCATTAAAGAGGGACTAGCCCATGATCCTATAGCCAATATGTTCATGGAGTATGCCCAACAAGGTAAAACCAAACATTTTTGGTTGAAGAATGACTTACTTTTCACTAAGAGGAATAGGTTATTTATGCCACTACATGGGAAACTCGATAAAGAAGTTATGTAGGAATGCCATGACTTAAGGTGGGTTCGCCACCCTAGAATATACAGCACCTTAGCATTGGTGCAAGACCAATATTACTGGCCTTACATACAAGATGACATTAAAGACTATGTCAAAACTTGTCTTATCGTTAGTAAGACAAGGTGGAGTAGAAGTTACTAATTGATCTATTAGAGCCATTACCTATACTAGAATGGCCATAGGAAAGTGTTTAATTGGATTTTATAGTCAAACTACCCAACTCAGATAGGTTTGGGAGCATTATGGTAGTGGTGGATAGATTTTCCAAGTATGAAACATTCATTCCAGCAATCAAGGAATGCCCAGTCAAAGAGGCAGCTTGTTTATTCCTAAATAATATGGTGAAGTATTGGAACATACCATAGATCATCATTAGTGATTGGGATGAGCGCTTTTACTAGGTGGTTCTAGACAGAATTGTTCAAACTGTTAGGGTCATACTTGAAAATTTTCACCAGCACATACCTATAAACTGATAGGAAGACCTAGCGAGTTAATGGTCTATTGGAGGTCTACCTCGGCACTATGTTAGTGCAACATAGCAACTAGCCCAAGTTGTTGGATGTTGCCTAGTTTTCTTATAACTTGTAGTAGAGTAAGGTGACAAACCAGAGTCCATTTGAGTTTGTGACAAGTCATTAGCCATCATGGGCTGAGACTTAAGCTCTAGACTCGTACAGCTCTAGGACCTGAGAATGGACTCATTTGGCACCCCAAATTAGCCTAACACTCAAACCAATGCATAGACACTCATTACTCCAGGGCCAGCCACCCAATTAGTTGTTAAACATGGTTGTATATAAAGTGTTTAATGGAAAGCTAAGCAGAAACAACAAAGATAGGTAAAAGTAAACTTGTATTACTCTAAATTATGGTGTGTAAAAGATGGTGGAAGCACCCTTTATTTATAGGTGAAGCCCCTTTACATCAGTGATTGATATTGTTTTTATCCTAGGGCTCATAAATAGTTTAAATATTATAAAAGATTATATAGGATTACAATAAGAGTGTTTTAATTTACATAGACTCTTAGCAGAAAAGAGTTTGAACAAGGTTGGACTTCTCCTACAATAGTGCTCGCACATGCCCCCTCATTAGGCCTAGCTTTGATTGGTTTTACCCATGCATAGGCTTACTCTCACTCCTATGCCTAGGTCTATCTAAAAGCTATCAAACTGGATCACCTGGCTTGAGCTCTCTGAGCTCATTTTAACATTCGCACATCAATTTTGGGTCATGGTCCTACCTTCAGTACATCTATTAAACATTTAGGCCTATTCTCCCTTGCATTCTGACTTGGGCCCCTTTACCTTAAAACTATTCCTTATTTCAAAAAGAACCCTTAGGCCTGGTCCTTCCCACATATCGTGACATTTTTCTCCATTCATTCTGGTAACACCCTTATTGCTAAAGGGATGCTATAACTAGACTGCATGCCCTTATACATGTTGGCTTTATCTTCTGACCTACGAACTAGATTTCCCATGTTTTGGTCTCATACATGAACAAGTACTCCATTGGTCTCCACAGTTCATCTAAGTATCATCAGCCCTATGTTACACTAGTCTTTTTCGCTCACATGCCAAATGCTTTTTTTGCTTCTTCTAAATTGCTCGCTGCATATTTTTTTTAGAAGGATATGGCTGAATTTTAAGACTAATGCTATGGCATTTCACTACCATTTTTTGCTCATCTCCTAGAGAGGTTCCGCTCTTTTGATAGAATTAAAAAATATTGAGCTGCATTGTTTTAGGGTTTTTGTCATGGGCTATGAGCTTTTTAAATCGAAACCACACGTCCGTGTGGCACAAAGACTACTCATAGTTAAAGTCAGCCTTTTTTGAGTCCATTCATTCATGGACAACTCCATCAAACTTTCAAGCTGCATGCTCATGAGCTCTTACTAGCTCAGACCCTGTAGGGTTGCACATAACATTCTTAAACTCAATAAGGAGAAACCCAACTCCCATCATCTCATTAGCCTATAATTCTTAAGATGACCTCGAGCACCCATATCTGCCTGTAGACATTAAGGTCTAGAGTACCAACCCGTCTTACTCAGAAAAGTGTACAGCACTAGTTTTTATAATATTATCTCATTATAGCATGGTAAGAACCTAATACCATGCCCACCCTAATCATCCGCAAGCTCTCTAGAACCCAAAGGCACAACACAAATGTTGGTCAGCAGCCAACCTTGAGCCACACTAGGCTCATCTCATCCCACAAAACTTCTATCTTAGGGCTTCAGCCTTTAGCCTCACTTTAGGTTGCTTGCACGTATAATGAACACACAACATCATGCCTATCTCACCTTGTAGAACTTAGGTGTGCCACCTCAGTTGTAGCCCATCTTTATCGAATGACCACAAGGGTCTAACAGCTACTTGTCTACTAACCCGCTCATCCCTCAGGCTCAATAGTGCCCCTCATATGCAACACCATCTCATGGTCCTTGGTTACTCATCGATTTGACTCAATGAGGGGAAATCGAAAGGCATTGTGAATGCTAACGTTTAACCCATAGTTTACTGCTAAAGCATGATATGAAACCCACTAGCCTCAACTATCCCTAAGTTTACCATGACCTAAGAAGACACTGTGCCACACTCATAACCTGATGATACTCACCTATTTAGACACCACTGTACCTAAGAATAGCTCATTTTAAGCTAGCAAGACCTCGCTTGCTTGCTAGCCAAGGGAGTGGTAAAGAGTTGAAATCAGACGTCCTTCTATAAAGAGCGTAAAAGATTTCTTAGCTATGATACCAAGAATTGTAAGCATGTTTGAAATGGGAACACTTTTCTTTTTAATCATCTTTGGGACTTTTTCAGCCAACTCAAGGTTTAGTGACCTACTTCTTGGCCACCATAATACTAGTATTCCACTTATTGCTTCACTAACCCATTTGAAGGTGCACATACATAGCTTTAACTGATAGCACCTAACTGACAACCAAGCTCTAGGGAGCCTACACATTGGCTCACATTTACCTACACATTTTAGGACCAAGGCTTACACTACACGCACATTTGATCAGCAACATGCTACTGAGCTTACACTACCAACCCACTTCTTTAAAACACTATCCCAATCATAAAGCCTTGATCGCTGTTCAACTTAGTGTCAGTCATGGCAAGACTAAAACACACTAAGGGCTGACCATGATACTCTTTTTGAAGCTCATCATCGTAGTTACTTTTGCCTATAGACAACTTCTTTGCTTGATTGATGATTGAAAGCCTTTTAAACCTTGGGTACTCTTTGATCCTATACAAATTAGCACATAAAAAGCAACTTAAAGGAATCTTCTTCTTGCCCCTACCAGTAGGTCTGTTGGCTTTGCAAAATCTAGGCTTTCTTGTAGCCCTTTCTTCTCTTGAAAACTATCACCATTATTTTCTTGACTTTGGACTTTTTCTCTAGGCCATTGAGACTTGGTGCACTCAACTTGAGTCTTTAATTTCATAAGAACACTAGCTTAACTCGACTCTTACACATCTTTTCATTGTAGTACAGTCTTTACCCTCAATTTCAAACCATCCAAGAAATGCTAAAGCACCTTTAACTTGGGTTTTAAGCTCACATTACCAACTACAATAGCTCGCAACAAAGCATGATCAACTTGGTAGCTCATAATGCAATGTGATCAACTTTGTGCCTCATTAACTCTTTTCACAAGGTTGATACTATAGCCTCTAGTGCTTCATTCCGCTACACGAGCACCTTTACTATCTTAGTCAAAGATTCTTCACTATCCTTGAATCGATCCCTCAAATTAGTACTGGTCACCTCGCACTTCTACAATCGAGTGTCTAGGGACATCACCATGTCTCTTGATCTAGCTTTCTTCCTTTTGCCTGTGGGTGGGCACTCATCAAGGTCCTCACATTGGCCTTCGATTTGGTTTTCCCTAACCATGTCATAGCTCAAAAACACACTGTCAGTCATGAATGCACAAAACCAAAAGTGATTACGTCAACCTTCTGTGGCACTCTAGTGATTTAGTCTTGATCCCAGCAAACTAGCACATCAGTCTGTGGGCACAGCACACCAGGACATATATATGGTCAGGCACCATTCTGCATGTTATCTTACCACGTCTTGCACTCTCGGTCAGGCACCAATCTGCACACCTCTATAGCACGCCCAACATTATCATAAAACCACATGTTGTAACAATTTTAGAGACCGTTAGACGAATTTGGAAAAACATAGAGTCGTCATCGATATTTTTTGGCTAGGTGTGATTGCTTACCTATTAAAACTTACCTTCTTAATAAATTAATTAAAATTTATTAAAAATAATTTTTGAGTCTATGAAAATAGTTTGAGTCCGGAAGTATATTACACATGAGAAAGGATTAGCACCCCCATGATACTCATTTAAAATGGTACAAATTAATTATGTGTTATCTTTTAATGTTAATAAAAATGGTCTTAATTTTGGTATTAAAAATTAATATTCTTAATTTTCTTTAAAAACATATTTTTATTTTTAGTGAGCTTGAAAATAAACAAGAACCTTATATTGAAAAATTCCTAAAAATATTCCAATACGCTGACAATATTAAAAGGAATCATCTCACCTAAGGAATTTTTAAGAATCACTACTCGAAATTCTTGAAAATCCTATCTTTGGTGGTTCATATTCATTTCCAATAGTTATTTAAAATCTTGAAAAAGCTCCTCTCAGCAGAGGCTCAACAACTTTAAAATCTCATCTTGAAAAGGGCTCCTCTCAGCAGAGGCTCAATAACTTTAAAAATTTTATCTGAAAAAGCTCATCTCAACAGAGGCTTAACAACTTTAAAATCCATCTTAAAAGGGGCTCTTCTCAGCAGAGGCTCAACAACTTTAAAAATCTCATCTGAAAAAGCTCCACTCAACAAAAGCTTAATAACTTTAAAATCCATCTTGAAAAAGGCTCCTCTTCGCAAAGGCTCAACAACTTTAAAATCTCATTTGGAAAAGGGCTCCTCTCAGCAAAAGCTCAACAACTTTAAAAATTTCATTTGGAAAAGCTCCTATCAGCAGAGGCTCAACAACTTTAAAAAATTCTCATATTGAAAAAAGCTCCTTTCAGCAGAGGCTTAACAACTCTAAAAATTCATCTTGAAAATGGCTCATCTCAGCAGAGGCTCAACAACTTTAAAATTTCATTTAGAAAAGGGCTCCTCTTAGCAAAGGCTCAACGACTTTAAAAATCATCTTGAAAAGAGCTCCTCTTAGCAGAGGCTCAGTAACTTTAAAAATTTACTTTGGAAAAGCTCCTCTCAGCAGAGGCTTAACATCTTTAAAAAAAAATTCTTATCTTGAAAAAAGCTCTTCTCAGCAGAGACTCAACAACTTTAAAAATCTCATCTTGAAAAAAGCTCCTCTCAGCAAAGGCTTAACGACTTTAAAATCTCTTTTCGAAAAGCTCCTCTCAGTAGAGGCTCAACAATTTTAAAATCTCATCTTTTCTCAAAACTGAGTTCTTTTCTTTTAACAAGTAAATTTTTCTCTTTTGAAATCTTTTGTTTGATCAGAAAATGGAAAATCTCTGTTCTTATTAAAACTATTCATGGATGCATGTACTGAGTGCTCCAAATGTAATGCATGTAGTGCAATTAAAATTATTCATTGTGGTAAAAAGGTTCTCAAAATCTCTTGCTTTTGGTTTCTTTTATCAGAATTCTTATATGACCAATCTGTTTATAATATTTTTCTTTTTCAAAAGTTTGCAACATCAATGTCTTGTCATGCTTTTCTCATCCTTTTTCATTTGCCTTTGTCAACTTTTTTAAAAAAGTAATGCTAAGATCTTTCATGTTTGTTTTTCTTTTCATCATTTTAAATCCAAGACCAATAAAATGCAATCACACATTTCTTCTATTCATGTGGAGGATAAAAAAATGAGAATAAAGGAATGGATAGGTGTTATTTCCACAGAAAAGATAGCATATTGGTCACAAGTGCATGGCAAAGTATTTGAGTTGAAACAAAGGTGCCCAAATGATGATCATAAGATAATCATGAACAAAATATTCTCAGATTCTTTTTCTAAAACTAAATTAGATGACTTCCTTGATCATTTAGAGTTCATCAAACTACACTTGCCCCTATATTGTGGAATGATGCTTCTTCTTCGCATCCAAGCCGCCTTTTTTTAGGTTTTCAACTTCAGATGAGTCATTATTTTTTCATGTTTTACTTTTTTTTTTCTTTCAAGCAAAATATTTTTTCATAGCATCTGAGTTTATCAGAGTAGGTAAATCACTTTCGTCCATCTCTACCAAAATTAATGCCCTACTAGAAAAGGCCTTTTTCACCACATACAGGTCTTCCCAATTTGGTGTCCATTTTTATCGATTATCATGTTGATTTGGAAGGATCCTTTTCAGCACTAAATCTCTTCCCTTAAAGTAACGGGGATAGATTTTCTTATCATGTGCTCTCATCATTCTCTTTTGATATAATTGACCATGACAAAGTACTGTAAGTCTTTTCTCTTCAATGAGGTTCAATTGCTCGTAGCGATTTTGAACCCATTCTACTTCTTCTAATTTTACCTCTATCAGAACTCTCAGCGAGAGAATTTCCATTTCGACCAGTAGCATAGCTTCCATTCCATATACCAAAGAGAATAGAGTGGCCCCAGTAGATGTTCGGACTGATGTTCTAAAAGCATGCAAAGTAAAAGGCAACTTCTTATATTAATCTTTATAAGTATCAGTCATTTTTTTTGGATTCTTTTGATATTTTTATTTATAGCTTCTACTGCCCCATTCATTTTTGGACGATATGGAGTCAAATTATGGTGACGAATCTTGAACTGAGTGCAAACTTCATTCATCAACTTGCTGTTCAAATTTTTGGCATTATCAAAAATAATTGTCTCTAAAATTCCATATCTACATATTATCACCCTTTTATGAATTTGTATACCATAAATCGGGTCACACTAACATATGATGTGGCTTTTACCCATTTTGTAAAGTAATCAATCATCACAAAGATAAATCTATGTCCATTTGAAGCTTTTGGAGTGATGAGACCGATGACATCTATACCCTACATAGAGAATGGCCATAGAAGAGCCAAAACATGTAACGCTGTTGGAGGAGTGTGGATCTTGTCAGCATAGATCTGACATTTATGGTATTTTCTGGCATAATCAATGCAGTCACTTTCAATTGTCAACCAATAGTATCCAGTCCTCATAATTTATCTAGCTATCATATGACCATTTACATGTGCCCCACAAACTCCATCATGCATTTCTTCAATAATCCTCTTCACTTCAGCTGCATTCAAACACCTTAAGACTACTTATCTCGACCCTTTTATAGAGGACGTCTCCATCAAGAAAGAAACTAATAGCCAACCTTCTAATAGTTTTTTTCTTATTTTCTTTTACATGTTCTGGGTATTGCTAGTATTTAATGTATTGTATGATGTCATGATACCATGGCTTCCCATCAACTTCTTTTTCAACATCTGAACAATATGCTGGTTCATTCTTCACATCCAACTTGATGGGTTGGATTTCAGTATTTGCATCTATTTTAATCATTGCAGGTAGAATAGCCAGTGCATCAGTAATTTAGTTTTTCTCTCTAGGTAAATGCTCAAATTAAACTTCTTCGAATTGTTTAACCAATTATGAAATGTACTTATGGTATCATATCAACTTGGAATCTTTAGTTTCCTATTCTCTTCATAACTAATAGATTACTAGAGCTGAATCTCTAAACACATCTAATACTTTAATTTTATTTTCAATTGCTGCTTGCAGACCCATAACACAGGCCTCATACTCGGCCACATTATTTGGCAATTAAAATTTAACCTGGCTGTAATGGTATAATAGTGCCCATCAGGAGATATTAAAATTACCCAATACCATGACCCACAGCATTAGCAGCTTCATCAAAATACATCCTTCAAGACTCTTTAACAGGTTCATTTTCTTTAATGGCTATCACATCTTCATCAGGGAACTCCAAGTTTATTGGTTTATAATTTTTAGTAGTACGATCAGCAAGGAACTCAGCTATGACATTTCCTTTTATAGCTTTTTGAGTCACATAAATGATATCATATTCTGAAAGCATAACTTGCCACCAAGCTATTCTTTCTATCAATAAGGGCTTTTCGAATATATACTTAAAAGGATCTAACTTTGCCATGAGCCAAGTGGTATGATAAAGCATACATTGTAAGGGCCTTCGAGCTGTCCAAGCTAATGAACAACATATCTTTATATTTGGACTCATAATCAGTGAATTTTTTACTCAAGTAGTATATTGCTCGTTCTTTCCTGTCAGTTTTATCTCTTTGCCCCAACACACATTCCATTGAATTTTTATGCATTGTTAAGTACAAGATCAAAGATTTTTTTGAGATTGGCGGCACCAACATAGGTGAATTTGAAAAGTATTCTTTGATCTTATCAAAAGCTTCTTGGCATTCATCATTCCATTCTCCTGGATCATGTTTTCTGAAAAGCTTGAAAATAGGATCGCACTTATAGGTGAGTTGAGAGATGAAATAAGCAATATAGTTCAGTCTCTCTAAGAAACCTTGCACTTCTTTTGGGGTACGAGGAGGAGATAAGTTTTGGATGGCTTGTATCTTATCCGGGTCCATTTTGATTCCTCTTTCACTGATCACAAAGCCCAATAGTTTTCTTAACTTGGCACCAAATGTACATTTAGCAGGATTCAACTTCAGCTGAAATCTTTTCAACTTGTCAAACAGCTTTTTGAGATTGACTATATGATCTTCTCTTTCACGAGATTTCGTAATCATATCATCCACATATACTTTTATTTCTTTATGCATCATGTCATTGAAGAGAGTCACCATTGCTCTTTGATAAGTGGGACCAGCATTTTTCAACCCAAAAGGCATGACTTTGTAATAGAATGTACCCTACATGGTCATAAATGTAGTTTTCTCCATATCATCTCGAGCCATCTTGATCTGATTATAGCCTGAGAAACCATCCATAAAAGAAAATGTGGAATGCCTAGCAGTATTATCCACTAGAATATTGATGTGAGATAGAAGAAAGTTATCTTTAGGGTTTGCCCTATTCAAATCTCGATAATCGACACACATTCTCACTTTTTCATCCTTCTTAGGAACTGGCATTATGTTGGCTACCCATTCAGGATATTTTGCCACTTCTAAAAATCCAGCATTGAATTGTTTTTTCACTTTTTTTTTTAATTTTCAGCAGCATTTCTGGTCTCATACGTCTTAGCTTTTGCTGTATCAGCTTACATCCTGGTTTTAAAGGTGACTTATGCTCTACAATATCAGTACTGAGTCCTGACATATCCTGATAAGTCCACGTGAACACATCTACATATTCTCGGAGTAACTCTTCTAGCTTTTGTCTTTCAGCTGGTGTAGCCACCCAATTGGGTCCAGGCCCAGATCAATTGGGCCTGGCCCAAATGAGTAAGGCCCAATTGAATTTTTATCCTGTATTTTTTTTTCTTTTGTATATCTGTATTTATTTATTTTTATTTAGAATAGATTTATATGTATATAGTTATATATTTATTATTATTATTATATTATTATTATTATTTATTTATTTATTTATTTATTATTTTTTTTTGGTAATATATTTTTGGGTTTATCTTATTTTATTTTTTTAAATTATCTGTTAATTTTATCTGATTCTTTTTGATTATCTGATTATTTTTTTTCTTTTTATCCTATCTTTTCTAATTATCTATTTTGTTTTTTTTATTTTGATTTTTGGAGGGCTGAGATTGAAGTTAAAGAATCCCACTGGGAATGAGAATTCAATCAGAAGAGTTCAGTTGGATTCAAAGATTGAAAAACCCGTCCAAGGAGGAATTGGGATTGATCAGGAACTCCTGATCAATCCCTATATAAAGGACCCCTGGAACAGATGCAAACGACGGAGAAAAACAGTAAGCAAAGCTACTGATTCGAGAGAAAATGAGGTGTATAAGAAGCTAAGAAAAGTTTAGGAGTGTTCTGGGAGTGAAAAAAATTTTTAGAAGTTTTTGGCGAAAAAATTTTCTGGAAATTTCTGGGAAATTTCCAGATTCTGGCGAATTTTTCGACAAGAGTTAAATTTTTCGGCAAGAATTCCGGTCGATTTTGAAGTTTTTCGACGACCTGCCCAGTTTCCGACGAAGAATCCCAGAAACCGACGAAGATTCCCAGAAATCGGTGAATTTTCGATGAATTTTCGGTGAATTTCCAGATTCCGGTGAAATTTTCCAGAATCCGGCACCGGTGTTCTTCAGTTTTTAAAGAGAAGGGAGAAGAAAAAGGAAGAAGAGAGAGAGAGGGAGAGAGCGTTCTGCCAAAAAATGGAGGAAGGTGCCTTTTATACCATCCCAAAACGACGTCGTTTTGGCTTTAAGTTAACCAGGGGATCCGCGCGTTTTGCCGAACTCGACCCGATCCGAGCGTCGACCTGCTTTCCTGACCCGCGCGCACTGCCCCTCCTCCAAGCCGAACCGAGCCGAGCCAAGCTTCCACGCCGCTCCCCCGAGCCGTTTTTTCTTCCTTGAGTCGAGCCGAGCCGCGCAGATAGCCGAGCCGCTCCAGGTTTTTTTTTTTTTGAATTTTTTTTTGTTTTATTTATTTATTTATTTATTAGATTAGGTTTATTTAATATTCTTTTTATCTTTATTTTATTTTTATTTTTATTTTACTTTTCTTTATTTATTTATTTTTATTATTCTATTTTCTTTAAATAAAAATCAAAAATTCCAAAAAAAATATTTTTGGGGAAAAGTTGAAAGTATCAATTTTTCTTAGAAATAAATTTTCAAAAAAAGAATTTTTGAGGAAAAGTTGAAAGTATCAATTTTCCTTGAAAATCAAAATTTTCAAAAAATATTTTTGGGGAAAAGTTGAAAGTATCAATTTTTCCTACAGAAAAAAAATCATTCTTTCATTCCTTTCTATTTTGATTTTTTTATTTTGATTTTTCTTTAACTAATCCGACGACGGAGCCTCTGCAAGTGAAACAGTAGTTTTTTCTTGCATACTCTTGAGGTGAGGGAATTTTCTCAATTTTTTGCTAAAAGTATTAGAGTCAATTGAGAATAATTTCCAATAACTAATTACTCGGTAAAATTTTAAGGTTTTTTTGGATAACATAAATTTCAGCTGGTACCATCTTTTGATGGGCGTTGTGAGGGTGCTATAACCTTCCTCACACGTAACCGAACTCTCGAACCCTATTCTGGTTTGTAGACCTGAACCTATTCTTTTAGGGGCCCTTAAACTTAGGTGTTCCCTGAAAGGACAGATTCCTTAGGTGGCCAATCACACCTAGATAAAAAAGATTGGTGGCGACTCCCTTAAGTCAATGTCTAGCGATAGATCCCCGGATTTAGACGTTATGACAGCTTGGCGACTCCGCTGGGGACTTTGAGAGTCAAGCCAGCAAATAATTTGTGTTATCCAAAAGCCTAATAAAATTGAACCTTGTTGTATATATGTGTAATTATTCATTCATGTTTTTTTTATTTTGTTAATTATGTCATTCATGTGCATGTGTATAACATGAGCTCTACACCCGGGCTCCGTCCCTCTAGGAGGGAGTAAAGTACCTATTGCTTTCGTGAGGTCTAATGCCTCTGCAGTGGCTAGCAAAATACTCCCACTCAAATTGAACCTTTTTCGCTTGTAGCCTGTAATGGGTGAGGATTAGGGTACCTTACTAGTCTGTGATGGACAAGGATGTAAGGAACAATTTGGGAACCTTTAGACTTTGACCTTAAACCACATATAGTGAACCTTAAGAGTGCCTAAGCCTAGGATAGAGCCCTTTCTACCCAATGATAGATATACCCTGAAATTAGGACACAAAAAGGATGTTTATCTAATCATTTTGATTGTCTGACTTTGTGTATTATTTTTATCATATGTAACATTATGCATCAGCATCACTTTCATTTCATCCATGGAACTAACTATGTTGTTTGTCTGATTGTATGCATCTGCATTATTTTCATGATCATGTTTTAACACAATCATTTGCATTCATTTCATACTAGATTTCATTCAGAAAAATATACATTTCATTTATGTATCAAAGCATCATACATAAGGCACAGCATAACATTTCTAATCATAAGTATGGTACTCAAAGTCCCAGGATAGCTCCATCTAGCGAAAACCCTGCTCATCCATACAACACAAGATCCAGAGCAAGGCAAATGGAGGAGGAAAGTTCTCATAGACTTGAAAAGCTAGAAAAAGCTCAGGAGAAGATTGAAAGTGAACTAAGCAAGAT